>NW_026454611.1:5402-7178 GCF_943734635.1 Anopheles cruzii | reverse complement strand
TTCGCCATTTCTGTGCCCGCTTCTTCCATCATCCGGTGCTTTCGGTCGTTCGGCGCGTTCGGGTATCGTTTCGACTGCAATCGGCGATTGTACCGTAATCGTTCATGGCGGTTGTAAAAACCCATCACATTGACCTTGCACTTTCGTCCCCGGCCGGGGACGCCATAAACGGGCGTGCACATGCCAATGCAGGTGCCTATGGCATATGGCCCATCGTTGCCGCAGTTTGGGGCCATTTCGCTTCTACATGCAATTAATTTCTTCGCTATTGAATTATTCAACACAACTAAAGAAATAGGGTCTCCTTGCCGGGGTCTCTCACAGAGGCCAACAGGTGCGGCAACTCCTTCGAATGAAAATTGTTTGAAGATTAACATACGAAAATAATGCGACAATTTTACGTCTAAAGTGTAGTGTTGGTTCATAACTCATTGCATTTGCACAGTGCGGTAAGAAAATTTCGCGATTGAAGCTCGTATATTCTGTAAAGTTTCCTTCTGGAGTTTCTAAACCAAGTAGCAACTTTAAATTAATTTTCAAAAATGTGGGTCCATCGACTCGCATCGTGTTCCGTGAAGCGGAAATTTCAATTCGGATAATAGCCAAAAATCATATCCAATCCAATCTGGTGAATTCTATTTGATGGCCGAATATTTAGTGAAGCTCCACCGAAGACAAATACTCCATAAGAGCTCCCACTAAGTCACCTCCATTAGTTCATTTGGAATTTGTCGTGCTGTGACTCCGTAACGTTATGAAAAATCCTACGCACTGATTGGCATCATACAATTGAAATACAATTTGGTGTATCCGTCCAAGATATGTTATTCGTTATTTCTAATAGAACACGCATAAATTCAATTTTTTGTGTAAATTAATTGAACACACATTTTATGATTTATGATACAATCCGAAGTGTTGTTTCAAGAATTTAAACAAAAATTCAATATAAATTGATCAAAACGACAAACTGTTACGAGCTCCAATCTTGGCTACATTGCACCTTGCAATATCAGCTATCAGATGACCAAAGAAAGTAGACGATAGACTCGTCTGAATTTGATGACCGTCCCGACACATTCTTGTCGCACCGTGTACCGACTTTGGCTTTACTGAAGCGATTTATAGAAGGCAAACTGCATAGTTACAAGCTGCCACGGCCATCGGCGTCACCAGACCACGGACCTTGATATCGTCCGCACCCGAGGTGCTCAAGAGACTTATGCAAACGTAACGCGCCCATCGTAGCCGACCTCCACCAGCGGATCCGGAGCAAGTTTGGCAAATGATCGTGCAAATGTCTACCGAACAATCAGCATCCCACTCGCTTCACGATGTACTTCAGGTCGGCTTCAGCAATGGAAGCGCGAACAAAAATCTCAATCGAGATCCGTCGGTGGAGGCCAACCTAGGCCCCCTTGCCAGTCGCGCGATCGCCGTCAAATTGCAATCCGGCGCCCGGTAATGAACACTGATTGAGCCTTCAATGAGCTGCGTCGTGCTGCCCGCGCCGTTGAGCGTTGAGGGTTCGAATTTGAAATTTCAATCAATCAACGGCCACGGAACGACGGGCGGGTCAAATTAGTTCAAATGTTCCGCCCGGCGTGGGCGCCCGGCGATATTTCGTGCAAATATTTTCCCATCACCACGGGCATCAAGGACCCGGAGAGTGATCTTTCGCCGCGAGTCGAAGGCGAGAAACCGAGCGTCGAATTACTGCACTCGAGGCAAGGCCAGAGTCCCGTGGTCGGCCCCATTCATTGCCGGGTGCAATAG
>NW_026454611.1:0-4902 GCF_943734635.1 Anopheles cruzii | reverse complement strand
AAGGCCAGAGTCCCGTGGTCGGCCCCATTCATTGCCGGGTGCAATAGTTGGAGTCACAATAATACACCACAGGCCGGCATTACCGACGGTGACGGTGCGAAAGTGGACGGTGATGGCGTGAAATCCTCGACCCCACGATCAGTGTCACTCTGCAACAAAAGGCGCAACCGTCCGGCGATGCTGGTTATGCTGCCGGGCGCCGCTGCTGCTGCTGACAGCTGCTCCTTTGCTCCGGGGGCTCCCGGCACTATCGCGCGAGATCTTTCGTTCACCGAATGCACTTTGGCACGGTGTCGTAACATAAATATGCTGCCGATGCGAAGAAAGGGGAATAAAAGTTTGCCGCTACCGCCAATAACCGGAACCCAGAAATAGACGAACTTTGTAACATGTTTGCGCGCCGCTCATGCCGGTGGCCTCACTGATAACGAGCCAATGGGATGATTAATTTATTCAACAACTGTCAATAAATTGGTACCAGGGCGCGCTCGTTGGCCGACTCGTTTGATCTTGTTCCGATGAGCCACAGGACTCCGTGGTCCGGCCGTAGCACGACCGTGGAAATTTCGCCCCCCGGTTGATTGATTTATGTTTTGCAAAAACATTGCCACGTGACGCGCTTCGTCATTGGCTCAGGGGCAGCGGAATGCAGCAATGCTTTCTCCAGACATTGTGTTGTGCTGAAATCGAATCACAGTTTCGCATTATCTAGATCTCTAGTGCCGTGCTGTGTGGGGATTTTAATGATAATGATTCGCCGTTTTGGGCGCCAAGCCATGTGGCCGCTAATAATGGGCATCGCCATATCTCAACAGAAGTGTGTGTAGCTTTTGCGTTCTAAATTCGTAGCCTTTCAGTTACGCAACGGCAGTCCCTGCTCCAATCAGCTATCTGTCTATCGTCCAAGTGGCCCAAGATTCGAGTGGCCTGGCCGGTTGGTGGCTGCTCTTTAATACGGCAACGTCTGTTACGCGAGTGTCTCAACTCGACCGCTTGTTAATCGTTCCGAAATGATGCCCCGAATGGTAGTTTGCCGATAACTGCGCCCAAAATCGCTGCCCCTAATACGTTAACGGTAGTCTATTGGGGTTCCCAACTCGTTGAGTGACCCAAAAAAGTGCTGAAATTGTGGCCAAATTTAGCTCCCCACAAATTTCCCCCAGACTGAAGTGGCGAACTCAGAATTTCGAAACTAAGAAAACACCAATCCCAATCATGAAACGGAGGTTATCGTAATCTTCTTCCGGCCGAGGAGCCACCTCGGGTGGCCGATTAGCTGTATCGTTACGGTCCAAGCTCCCGGACATTCCAATTAATCCAAAATTAAGCACACATTGCGTACCCCGAGCATGTCGCCCGAGCGCACAAGAAAAAGATGGTCTGGTCAGCTCCTTCACTAGACGAACCCCAGAGTGTGGCCAGCCAAGTTGCACGCTGTGAAAATAGGTTGCGTAGCTGCAGTTTCGCATAATGCACCGCCTCGTGAGCATCATCTTCGCAGGAATGTGGCCCCCACGTCGAGCCTCCCGCTGAGCTCCGCTTGTTAATCGTTCCGAAATGATGCCCCGAATGGTAGTTTGCCGATAACTGCGCCCAAAATCGCTGCCCCTAATACGTTAACGGTAGTCTATTGGGGTTCCCAACTCGTTGAGTGACCCAAAAAAGTGCTGAAATTGTGGCCAAATTTAGCTCCCCACAAATTTCCCCCAGACTGAAGTGGCGAACTCAGAATTTCGAAACTAAGAAAACACCAATCCCAATCATGAAACGGAGGTTATCGTAATCTTCTTCCGGCCGAGGAGCCACCTCGGGTGGCCGATTAGCTGTATCGTTACGGTCCAAGCTCCCGGACATTCCAATTAATCCAAAATTAAGCACACATTGCGTACCCCGAGCATGTCGCCCGAGCGCACAAGAAAAAGATGGTCTGGTCAGCTCCTTCACTAGACGAACCCCAGAGTGTGGCCAGCCAAGTTGCACGCTGTGAAAATAGGTTGCGTAGCTGCAGTTTCGCATAATGCACCGCCTCGTGAGCATCATCTTCGCAGGAATGTGGCCCCCACGTCGAGCCTCCCGCTGAGCTGAGCTCCGGACAACCGCACAACAGTATCCGGCCATAAATGTCACCGATCGATTCGTATCATACGTGCCCGTCGCGACAGTCGCCAGTGGTCGGCGATTGGCGACCGTCATCGGACTTCCCAAGCTACCTTCCCTCGGCAGCATTAGGAGACACACACACGGTGTGCTGTGCCCATACACGGGCATCGCCCGGACACCCGGTGCCCCGTTCAAGTCAGCATTCCATTGTCGCAAGTGCAGCGTTCGGACCTTCTGGTTGGCCAGCCTGGTCACCTGATCCGCCTAGCGCCTAGCTTCGAAGACCTTCGGCCCCGACGGCCCGTCCGGACGGGGCTATCTTGGCAAAACTTTTTGTGCGTCCCCAAAAACTGTGCTCAGCGACCGATAGTGACAACACTAACGGGGTTTGTGCGACGAGTTCCTGGGGCTTCTTCTTTGCCGTCAGCCGCATCTTAAGTTTCCTCCACCGATGCCAGCCACTGATGGCTATCGATGAGTTATGCTGTCGGCCGGCCTGGGCCTGGCCGTCTGGGAACGGGGGCGAAAAGAACATGGTGCCAGTCCGGGACCGTGGACCATTCCTGTCCCGGTCCCGGTTCGCCGTTTTCCGATGCAGCGAAGCAACAGAAATGAGGACATGAGAGCGCGCTGTCGTTTGCAGCAAAACTTGATGCGGCTACTGAGACCATCATCGATGTCGCTCCAGATGAGTGTTGCCGGACTGAATGGAACGAATTGTACCACGGACGATATCAGTTGGCTACCGTTTTTTTTTCTTAGATACTAAGCTAAAGTGCCTTCGCTAAGTCCGGGATTTTGATTGCCTCCACACCATCTAACGAGAAATTCAAACACCACTCCACGGCCGCTGCTGCTAAACGGTGCTTCGGCTATTTGGAAAGATGTGGAAGGGACAACAGTCTTAGGCCTTTCGGCGCCGCGGGCGATGTTGTGGGTTTTAGCAAATATTTTGCCCAGGTTCCAATCCGTAATCCACTTATCCACAGTCCCCGCCTCCTGGGCAACTCCGACTCCGCTTTGAATGGCTTCAATTGACACTTTAGTGGCGCGCGTTTTGGTAAATATTTTCGCCATCTGGAACCCCCTTCATCGGTGGCTGGAACTAAACAGTTCTATTAACACGGCCGCCGGTGCGATTTCTGCCATTCTGAATTCCATTATGTGGCGACCACCTGACGGGGCGGAATGGGTTTGATTTAGTGCCGCCGTTGTCGCCACTCGCGATTTCATTGACTCTAGCGGGCCTCCGCTAATTCCCAACCGGTGCTATATGGCGCAAAGGTGTGCCCCCAACCCTGTTGGCAAGTGGGCAACCTGTCCTGTCCTTAGGCTGGCGATTAGCGAGCATTAGCGCGCGTGTCCTACATCCAAGGCGAGAACCTGCACCCTAATGTGGGCGCCCAGTACGCAGTTCATTAATTCGCTCCGAATGGCCATTCCGGTCCCCGGTGGATGCGTTTCAACAGTGCACTTCTTAACGGTCTCCCGTCAGCTCAGATTAGCCGTCTTGATTGATATAATCAGACCTAATTGGGGTCCTCAAAAATGCTGCTTCCTTTCGTTTCTGCTATTGGCCCCATACGACTCCTACAGCGATAAGAAAGGCTTAACCGTTGACCGAACGTTACCTCATTTCCTTTCCTGGCAAAGGAAGGGCATCCGGGCGGGGATCCTAAACTAATCGTGTGGAGCGTCAATTAAAACCACGTAGCCGCCCGTAATAGCCCGACTTTGGCCACGTAAACTTTCACGTCACAAACGACCCAAAGGGCTTTCGCCGACAGCGGGCCAACGATTTGTGATGCAGGTAATTGTCGGATGTCGTCGATTTTCTCCCCGGCCCCCCCGTGTCCCATTAGGGCTCGGTGGATTGACCTGCCGCGATCCGATAGGGAGTGGATGGGTTGGCGAAAGGCCAGACCGTTTCCTCGACCGTGGTCTTCCGCGATAAGGCTTCGATGGCTTCAATTTTCTAACTGCTTTTAAATCGCCAATTCCTGTCCATGTAACCACCGGCTCCACCGGCATGATCCCGTGATGACCTGTTGCCGATAGCCTGTGGCCTGTGGGAGGGTTCATCGATGTCTGCCGATGTCATGTCGATGCAGTGTCTGGTACGCTTCGTCTTTTTCGGTCTTCGGCAGTCCGTCAGCCAGACCGATTGGAACTGTGCCAATCATGTTCCAAAGGTTTGACGGCGTGACGAGTGCTGAGTGCCGATAATAAACTCCACCAGCCCATCGCCTGATGGGATCGATAATTGTTACATCTGCCCTCGATGGTGGTCACCATCTGTCTCCCACAGGGTGGGTGTTGCCTGGACCTAGACACAAGGACCTGGGGCGAGGATGACAAATGAGCAAACTATTGCGCCATTGTCGTCTGTCGGCGTTGCATTCCGTGCAGAGTTTTGTGGAGATGCCACACCACAGAGATTGAGACATTATCGACACAGACCGAGCCGTCGCTTTTTTGGACGCCTCCAAAACCGCCATTCTGGCTGCATACTTTGTGTCCGCGAGCGATCCCCGGTAAAGTTCACGGGTGTCTCACGGCGCGAAAAAAAACACGGTTACTTCGGTGCCGCGGCTTCTTCGATTCCGTGTCCATGCCTCCAGAGCTTCCATCACGCTTCTCTCGGGCCGAATGATTATAATCAGCAAAGCACGGGCGCAACGATTTGAATCATGTTCTGGCGCCCCACGCCGCGGTCTGATATTCTCTCGCTCGCCTTGGCCAAGGACTGCACCCAGCGAATGCATTTTATCGGTGCATCATTACCGTTTATTAGCCTCTCGA
>NW_026454610.1:0-7179 GCF_943734635.1 Anopheles cruzii | reverse complement strand
CCACAGCAACATGGTGCTAGTTGAGCACATAAACCCTATAGCCAAGCAGTTCCTGCAGTCTGGTAATGGTTCATTTTTACATATTTTTTCATACCATTGACTAGGCGTTAGACCCAAAACCCCAGCGGGGTGTTAGAATATGTGGCCTGAGTGTGGCTTTGAGTGTGTGTGTTTGTTTGTTGTTGGTGTCATCAAAGATCAAAAGAAGCTGGCGACACCACATAGCGGGCGCGAATGGGTCGTGTCGTTCGGAATCTGTACTCAGAGTGCGGTAGTCTGCTTTTAATTCACCTTCAACCGCTTTCTATCCCATTTTGATCGTTTGTTGCGAAACCACAATTGGATGGACAAGCCTTTCAGAAGGTGTACCGCCAGCGATCCTAACGTACAAGTATTACGCGTTCGTTGCAATTGAGTAACTCTAACTGCCTCTTTTTAGTAATATTTTCCTATAGCGCAAAAAAGTATAGCCGATGCGATAAGGGAGCTCATTTTTAGAGAGCGCAAACATGTTATTCGTTGCTTTGGGGTGTTTCTCAAAATCGACAACTTAGCTGTCGGTGGCGAGTGTTCAGCTGTTTAAATACATGCTGCCACCGTCGTTTGGTCGTTTGCTCATGGTCTGGTAGAACACAAAAATGCGTCATGTGTCAGACTCCGAACACGATCTGGTTCGTCGATTCTCTCTCGCATTTCTGACGCTGATGAAATAATTAGTGTTTGGCTCGAACCAGAGTGAGGCGGAAGGAAAAAAAAGTATCAGCTTCGTTCGCTAACAGACGATGGTGAGTCAAATCTTCAGAACAGGCTTCCGGCACGGGGGGCGGTTTCGCTGATAAGTAACTTAATTATACTTGACTAACTAGGGTAAGACCTCTGCTTGCCAGACCCAGAGCTCGGACAAATGCACGCCGTCGTTCAGTTTTCTTGTGTTGGTTCGCCATTTATTTTATTTCGATAAAACAGACGCGGTTTACATTGCTGCAAAATGTTTAAAACTGATTCATTCTATGCTCCTAATCCTCTTGTTGCTAGCATTTCGCGTGAATCATTATGCGGCTCTCGAAGCATGTGCTTTCCATATCATTGATAATGTATTTTGTTCACAAATAAGGATTCGTCCCTATATTTTTCTGGAATACTATTTACATTTATGCTCACTTTGAATTCGTAAGCCCTTCGCATGTTCTTATTTCGACTACACGACCGTTCAAACCGTCACAAACATCAATAAGTGTGTAGATGAGAAAACTTCATTTCCTGCCGTCAATTTCCCGATTGTTTAACAACATCATTGTTAGATACTAAGATAGAAAGTGATCCCGAAGGACCGCGCGGTAGAGCGAGAGAACAAGAGCCACGAGGGCCACTCACGGAGCGCTCTGAAATGAACTAATGAACTAATGATCCGTAATCTAACTAATCCCTTAGCCTATAAAAGCGCGTGCTGTTTAGTTGTTAAGTAGCTCTCTTAGAAAAAATACACAACGTAGGAAAGTGACCCGCTCGTTTTTATTCAGTTCCCCAATCATTTCGACCCAACGCAATCCCGTACCCAAAATTTGGTGCCGTGACCAGGATAAAGAGTGAAGAAGATTTGTGTGTGAAGAAGATTTGCGCGTGAACAGATTTGTGTGTGAAGACATTTGCACGTGAATAGGTTTTGTGCGTTAGTGTGAGAATGCCGCCGAAGAGTTCTAAGAAGGAAGAAGACTCTAGTGAAAAGGCCGTGATCGTCCTTGATCGTGAGTTGGTGAAGCAACTAGAAGCAGAGAATGCCGAGCTGCGCAAACAGCTCGAAAATGTAATTGTTCCCGCTCCCGTTCCCGCTCCCGTTCCTGCTCCCGTTCCCGCTCCCGTTCCCGCTGCGAAGGAGCCCGTCAGTGCGCTGCGATCCCCGGTCACTGAGGAGATCGACCGAATGCGCAGGATGATGGCGCCCGAGGTATGGAGCGAGACAAATGAAAAAGAGCACGTGCCGGTGGCGAACCTAACCTCATTATTCGGCAACTTGCCGGTACCCGACCACATGCTTCAACGAGGAGAGCGATGCCCTACACCGGCCCAAAAAGAGGCACGAAAGGCCATGGGCCGAGAATTGCCGACCTTCGACGGCAATCCGGCAGATTGGCCGCTCTTTATCGCGACCTACATGCAGACAACGATCGCCGGTGCATATTCGGCAAGAGAAAATATGATCCGCCTGCGAAATTGCCTCAAGGGCGCTGCGTATGACGCGATAGCTGGAAGCCTAATCTTGCCAGAAGCGTTGCCCAGAGTGCTGGACACTCTTGAAATGCTGTTCGGGAGGCCGGAGATCCTGATTCAAGCATTGTTGGAAAAGATTAGGAAAGTGCCGGCACCATCCGCAGAACGCCTAGAAACGCTGTGCGACTTTGCGCTTGCGGTTCGCAGTTTCAGCGATCATTTGATCGCAGCTGGGCAAAGGAGCCACCTAGAAAACCCGGTGTTATTAATGGAACTAGTAGAAAAGCTGCCAGCACATGTGCGGTTGTCGTGGGGCAACCATCTCACGGGAACCGAGACAGCCGCAAATTTGGCGAGCTTCAGTGAGTTCATGTTTGGAGTGGCGCGTTCGGTAAGCAAAGTAACGCTTTACACCGGACTCAGCGAGAAGCCTAGGCAAAAGAAAGAGAGAGAGCGAACGGCGAACAGAAGCTTCTGCCATGCCGCCGTGACCCAACCCGATCCCGTTGAACGACAAGGAGAGAATAGTGAAACCCAAGGACGAAACGACCCGCCGAAGACCGGATTTCAACAACCCGAGAGCAAACAAAAATTGTTTCCCCCATGCCCTGCCTGCGCAAAGGACAGGCATTCGATCATAAGTTGCGAAGTTTTCCAACGAATGACCGACGCAGATCGACTGCGCGTGATCCACGAAAAAAGGTTGTGCTGCAATTGCTTCAGGAACGACCATTTTGTTCGTTTCTGCCAATCTGCCTTCTCCTGTAGACTGTGCAAACAACGACATCATAGTTTGCTGCACAACGCATACGTGAAACCCCCGGTACCCGCTTCGCTCGCAGTGTCTGCGGCTGCAACGCACACCAACGGTAGCAGAATCTCGACAGCGAGTACGGCTGTACCCACAACCAGCAAACCCGTAATTTTGTCCACCGCAATCGTTATCATTATCGATGGATACGGACAAGAACATCTTGCTAGAGCGTTGTTGGATTCGGGATCCCAACCGAATATTATGAGTGAGCGTTTGTACCAACGCTTGCACATCCCGCGCAAAACGAGAAACGTACCCATAGTTGGAGTGGATGGCACACAGACGAATGCCAATCACTCTGTTGAAGCTGAACTGCGCTCGCGGCATTCCAATTTAAGATTGCGCATGGAATTTTTGCTGTTTAAAAGAGTCTCCGGCGATACCCCCGCATTTTCTTTCCCTACGACGCCGTTGGAGATTCCCGAGCACCTTGCATTGGCCGATCCGGAGTACAACACTACAAGTAAAATCGATCTGATCATTGGAGCGGCCCACTTTTACGATCTGCTGAAGAGCGGTAGAATACGGCTCGCCTCAGGGACGCTTACTTTAGTTGAAAGTTATTTGGGATGGATCGTGACTGGGCAAGCAGCAATCCCTCTCTTCAATGCGCCCCTCTCCTGCAACACTGCCCAAATCGAATCGATAGATGAAAGGATGGAAAAGTTTTGGAAGCTTGAGGAAGTAAATGCTTCGAATTATTCTGTGGATGAGCAACGCTGTGAAGAGTTCTATCGCGAAACCACACATCGTGACAACGATGGCCGATACATTGTGCGATTGCCTAGGCATCCCGAATTTAACCAAAGGCACGGAGATTCAAAGGAAATTGCCCTGAAACGCTTTTACGGCTTAGAACGCATGTTAGAAAGAAAGCCCGAAGTAAAGCTCGAGTACAAGCGTTTTATGGAGGAATATGAAACGTTGGGGCATATGAAAGAAGTGAGCGCCAAAGACCTTGATAAGAAGGAGGCCTATTACCTTCCCCACCATCCCGTGTTTAAAAGTGATAGTTCGACCACCAAGGTCCGTGTGGTATTTGACGGTTCCGCGAAGATGAGTTCCGGATACTCATTGAATGATTCCCTGCTTGTCGGGCCAGTGATTCAGGAACAATTGCTGACCACCGTGTTGCGATTTCGACAGTTTCCTATTGCTCTTGTCGCGGATATAGAGAAAATGTACCGCCAAGTTCTAGTTCACGACGATGACCGCCCATTACAACGCATTCTGTGGAGAACTGACCCTACCGGACCCATAAAAGCATTTGAGCTTGCCACAGTGACATATGGCTTGTCCCCATCCTCGTTTTTAGCCACGCGAACTCTGCAACAGCTTGCAGATGATGAAGGTGCCCCATTTCCCTTAGCAAGCCGAGTGTTAAAGCAAGACCTGTATGTAGATGATTTAATTTCTGGTGAATGGACAGTTGACGGAGCCATATCGCTACAAAAGGAGTTGAGGGAGTTGGTGCAGCGTGGTGGATTTCTTCTACGCAAATGGGTCAGTAATGCACTCCCTGTATTGGCCTCAATTCCCCAGGAGCTGCATGGAACAAGGACGCCCATGAAATTTGATTCCGGCGAAACGATAAAGGCACTTGGTATATTGTGGGAGCCCGAAACGGATACTCTACGATTCGAAGTAAAGGTGAAGGTACAGGATTCAACCCAAACAAAAAGAGAAATGTTGTCCACCATTGCTCAACTGTACGACCCGCTGGGATTAGTATCCCCCGTAGTTGTTCAAGCGAAGCTTCTGATGCAGCATCTGTGGCTGCTGTCCTTAGACTGGGACGATGAATTGACCCCCGATATTAAACGAAAGTGGAAGATCTTTCTAGATGAACTCCCGGCTTTGTCTAACTTTCGTACCGATCGACATGCCCTCATTTCGCATTGCGAGAGCGCGGAGCTTCACACGTTTGCAGATGCCTCCAAAGATGCCTACGGAGCTTGTGTGTACATTCGCTCGGAAAATAGAAGTGGTGAAGTGAAGATTAGCCTCTTGGCATCAAAGACGAAAGTAGCCCCGCTGAAACAGATCAGCATCCCGCGGCTTGAACTGTGTGCAGCCCTCATAGCATCCCGCTTGTACGACAAGGTGGTGGCCGCCCTCGACACAAATTTTGCCCATAAATACTTTTGGTCGGATTCTACTGTCGTGCTACAATGGCTTAAGTCTCCCCCTCGGACATGGAAAACATTCGTAGCCAACCGCATCTCCGAGATACAATCCACTACACACGGATGCACGTGGCTGCATGTGAGTGGAAATGAGAATCCAGCCGATCTACTATCTCGAGGCTGCGCTGCAAGCGAACTAATTTCTTGCGACAGGTGGCACAGCGGACCAAGTTGGCTCTGTAAGCCAAAGGCAAGTTGGCCTGCACAAATAACCCCCCTCGATAAGCTCCCTACCGAAGAAGCAGAAGCAAATGACCCAATTCTTGTTACCGCCGTACAAACAGTGGAACCGCATGAAATCTTCAGAAAATTTTCGTCATACCGCACGATGATCAATGTAGTAGCATTTATGTTGAGATTCTTCAACAACACCCGATCCAAGGAAAATCGCATCTCCGAACTAGTACTCCAAACGGAGGAATTGAAGCGAGCAAAACTGTGCCTGGCAAAATTGGCGCAATTCGAAGCATTTCCCGAAGAAGTCAAGGCCCTACGTAAAGGATCGCCAATAAGCAAATCAATGCTTCGGCTGATAAACCCGTTCATGGACTCTGAAGGAGTGATACGCGTCGGTGGCCGGTTACAGCTATCTTCAGAATCATACAACGTTCGTCACCCCATAATCATCCCCGGATTTCACCTGTTCACCAAATTACTGATAGAGCAACAGCATAAGACGCTGGTTCATGGAGGTTGTTCAGTAACCCTTGCCGTTCTGAGGGATGAATTCTGGCTACTACATGGACGGAGAGCTGTACGAAGCGTCTTGCGCCATTGTTTTGGATGCTATCGATCCAACCCACAACCCATAGAGCAACCCGTCGGACAGTTACCCATCCATCGCATCACCCCAAGCGAAGCCTTCGTCTGCACTGGAATAGACTACTGTGGCCCACTCTACCTGAAGCCGGTACATAGAAGAGCAGCACCCACAAAAATTTATATTTGTGTTTTGGTTTGTTTCAGTACGAAAGCTGTCCATCTTGAGTTGGCGGGCGATCTATCCACCAATACCTTTTTGATGGCGCTGGATAGGTTCATGTACCGCAGAAACAAACCGGCCCACATATACTCCGACAACGGCAAAAACTTCATTGGTGCAAAGAACGCATTGCATGATCTGTACCGTAGACTTCAAGCAGATGCGGAAAACAACAAGATAAGCAAGCATTTAGCTCAAGATGGAATACAGTGGCATTTAATACCCCCGCGATCCCCCAACTTTGGTGGCTTATGGGAAGCCGCAGTGAAGGTAGCAAAGCGTCAAATTGTAAGACAGTTAGGGAATACTTTACTATCCTACGAGGAACTTCTAACTATCTTGATCCGCATCGAAGGATGCATGAACTCTAGGCCACTAACCCCATTGTCAGATGACCCGAACGATTTAGAGGTTCTAACGCCTTCGCATTTTTTAATCAGAAATAGAAATCCACCAACTATTGAGTTAGACCTTCAGCATATTCCCAACAACAGATTAGATTTGTATCAACGTATCCAGTCAAACAGTCAATTATTTTGGCGGAGATGGAGTTCAGAGTACTTAAAGGAATTACAGGCACAACACATCACGAACCACAAGCGTCACGTTTTAGAAATAGGGTCCATAGCCATTCTGAAGGACGATAGTCTCCCGCCGACACGTTGGCCCATCGCACGCATAGTAGACGTACACCCCGGACCGGACGGTATTGTTCGTGTAGTCACTGTTAAAACTCAAGAAGGCCTATTCAAGCGTTCTGTAACCAAAATTTGCCCGTTACCCGATTTGTATTGAAAGGATCTTTCAAGGTGGCCGGAATGTTAGATACTAAGATAGAAAGTGATCCCGAAGGACCCCGCGGTAGAGCGAGAGAACAGGAGCCACGAGGGCCACTCACGGAGCGCTCCGAAATGAACTAATGAACTAATGATCCGTAATCTAACTAATCCCTTAGCCTATAAAAGCGCGTGCTGTTTAGTTGTTAAGTT
>NW_026454609.1:0-7181 GCF_943734635.1 Anopheles cruzii | reverse complement strand
TCACCTGCTGGATGAGATAATGGATCTGCACGGGGCTGGGCTCTGCATCACATTTTCCTTTTTTAGCTTGAGGATGCTTCTGGAACAGACGTGTCCTCAAGTGGATTGTAGGTTTATCAGGCGCGCTAGGTCTTAAGTTTCAGGTTCTTATCATACATGGGTTCGTTTTAGGGCGTGTGTCTGAGATGGGCGTGTATCTGAGTGGGGCGTACAATTAACTTTGTCTTATTCGTATAACGGCTATCTACTAGTTGATTCCGGTCCTTCTGCTTTCCGTGGCGTTGCCTGTCTTCTTCTTTCTCGCATGGTTCTTATCTTGTTCTAATTCATAATGCTACGTTCGTCTTAGTGCTATATCGGTTATAAAGTTCCTGTCTGCGTGACTTTCTTTCGTTTCTGTTATACTCGTGCTTAATTACAATTCGCAATATTCTTCTTACCGCGTTATTTCAATTGTCCTCTTCATATGTACCTCATTATTTTTCTTATCTCTTGGGTCTTCCTTCATAATCATCCTTCGTTCTTCGTTTCCTTATCGGTTTTTTTCTCCCCCCTCTTGAGCCTAGTGTCGTCTAATGATTGGGACCGGTTATGACGTGAATTACGTTCAAAGTTGAAGTCCGACAATTCCCGACGCGGCTTACTGCTGTCTCGTTGTGTTTCGGGTCCTTTGCCTCCCATGTTCTCACTATTTTCTAACTCTTTTTAGTGTTCTGTCGGTTCTCTGTTCTAGTTCCTGTTCTATCTTCTCTCCTTGCGGTATCCTGCCTCGCACAATTCATTTCTCCGTGGTTGGTTCATCTCTACCCCGCCTTCACTGTCTTTGTTGTAAACCACGAGCTGGTGCAGTGAATGCTGGGTTTGAGGGATCACCTATTCACGTGCTTCTTTACTTTTCTTGTACTGCTTTTGCCTCGTGGTATTTCCCTCACGGTATTTTACTTCCTCTTCTTTTTCTTTTCTTAATTCCCTCTCCTGGACTGCTTTCGCCTCGTGGTATTTCCCTCACGGTATTTCCTTTCCCTTTCTCCTTCCCGTAGCTTCCCTTGGTACTCATCTAACGGCTTTGTCTAACTACCTAATAGGTGCGTTGATGTGAGTTTTCAGGACAACTACTCGGGCATTATTAGTCTCCCTTGTTTTCTCTCTCGTGCATTGATTTCGTACGATCCTATCTGTCTTTCGTTGGTTCAAACGTCTAATTACTGTTTTTCTCTGACCCTGCTGGTCGTCATGTTTCTTCTTTCGCTCTTCATCTTTTTCTTTCCATCTATCTCCACAACATTCTCAAAAATACTGCTTTTTTCTCCCGCCTACATCTCTTTCATTCCAATAGGTGAAAATGAGGAAAATCCGGATATTTCTCGTTGCCAATTTATGTAGCTAAGACATTGGCATAATCCTTGCTACATATCGATAATATTCCTGATCTTGCTCTTTCGTCCTCCTGTGTTTGACTCTAACTGCTCTTCCAGGTTCTTCACAGCATGATTTGATTGGCTTAGAATGTTCTGTTCTCTCTGTACCCCTCTCTCTTGTTTTGTTTTCTTTCTATCTCTCTCCTTTTTATTCTCTCTATCTCTCCGGGTTTGTTTTCCTTCTATTTATCTTTTTCTCTCTCATATCTCTTTCTATTTCTTTCTATTTTGTTCTTTCCATTAAAGCTGCGACTGTTCTCGTCTCGGCCCCCACTTCATATTTAAGTGTTTCTATGACTTACTACCTAGTCGATCCTGTTCTAATCTTTGTCGTATCTTTGCTGTCTATCTTTTTCCTTCGCCTCTGTTTGTGACTTCTTGAAGATCCCTATTCGTAATATTTTTTTAAGCGATTGTTATGAATTCTTTCAAATTTGTTACCATTCTTCACGATAGTAGTTTGCTCGGTTGGTAAGTCAACTACTAAGTAGGGTCCCCGCCAAGTGTTTTGTAGCTTGGCTCCCACGCCCATTGGGTTGGCCTGGATCAAGACTTGTTCTCCCCACATCGGCTGCCATTCTTTCGTATTCTTATCGTACACATCCTTCCGTTTTTCCTTGGATTTGATCAAATTCTCTTTAGCTACTGAGTGGATATTTTTAAATATGGCTTTCATTTCCTGCGCATAATCGCGATACGTGGGGTCACTATTGCTACCCTGGTATATGGTTGCGGGAATCCTTGGTTCCCGTCCAAACAAAAGCTCGTATGGAGTATAACCTGTCGAGGAGTTTACGGTCGTATTATATTCGAAGCAAAAATATGGGATTTGCTGGTCCCAGATTTGTGCATTGCCCCCAACGAATTGTCTCAAATAGATTTTCAGTTCCCTATTGGCTCTTTCTACCAGATTGGCCTGTGGGTGGTATGCGCTTGTGTTTATTTTCTTGATCTTCAAGATCTTGCAAATGTTTTTCATAACCTGGCCCATGAAATTCGCGCCTTGGTCGGTTACCAATTCCTTTGGTGTTCCGTACTGACAGATGTAATTCTCGACAAACGTTCTCGCAACCGTGTTAGCCTCTTGGTTCTCCATTGCTGCTACTGTTAGATGCCTCGTTAAATCGTCCTGCATCACTAATCCGTATCGATTTCCCTGTTCAGATTCGGGCAAGACCACAATATCCATGTAGACCTTCTCCAACGGCTCGACAGATGTCGTGGTAATTTTCATGGGGACTTTGGTGTATTTGCAAATTTTGTTTCGTTGGCAAGAATCGCATTTACGCACATAGCTTTCGATGTCCTTTCTCATGTCTTTCCAGTGATAAATATTCTCGATCCTCTTTTTCAAGCGTCTTGCTCCCACATGCCCTCCTAAAGGTGCGTCGTGGAATTCACGCAACACCGTGTCGATCTCATCTCCTGATATTTCTATCCTTTTCATACCTGCATTGAAAACTTTAAAGGAAACTCCATGCTTGGTTCCCAAAAACTGTAGCATTTGCAATATTTCGAGCTGCCTAATCTCTCTGAAAGAGATGACGTCGATTTCGCCGCTTAACCCTTCCTTTTCGGAATACGTTAACAATACTTGATTAAAGCGGTTAAAAAAAGTTTCGGCTTTCGTCAAGGAGTTGCTCTTCCCTTCCAAAATTAATCCGTATATTCTGCTCGAGGGAATTGTGACAATGTTATCTACTGTAAAATCTTTGAGCCCGTGCGGAATGTCTTCCAGCGTGGATAGTTCGGTGAAGGAGGTTCTGCTGTTTAAGATTACTATTTTCGGAGAATCGGCATTAGTGTTTTCTACTGAAGTGAATTTTAGATCCTTTACTGTTATGTTATTGCAATTAAGGTCTGTCTGGAATTCGGTGTATAACTGTGCGAATCTATATTGATTGGCTGTGTCGTTCTTATCGTTCTGCGTATCTATTTTCATGAGATTGTCGAGATGATTTCCGGTATTGGCCTTAACTGCCTGCTTGCTACTATTGGTGGTAATGGGCGTTTGGTTTATGATATTTTGATTATCCTGCATTCTTTTCTGGTGTCTTGTGGTGATAGCTACTATTTTTTTCTCTGGCTCGTGATCGCTTTCCTTCGATACTTTGTCTTCGGCTTGCTCGGCTTCGGTTGGCATGCGTGACAAAAAGTCCGCCACAATATTCTCTTTCCCTTGTTTGTAACGAATGTCTAATTCTGTTCCCTGTAATTTCAATCTTAGTCTCGTAAGCACAGGTGAGCTTTCCTTTAACCTCCAAAGAGATACAAGGGGTCTATGGTCGGTGTAAACTATAAACTTCTGACCATATATGTAATGCTTAAAATATGCGACGGCCCAAACAATGGCTAGTAACTCCTTTTCGATCGTATGATAACGGGTTTCGGGTCCATTCAATGACCTGCTGGCGAACGCTATAGGTCGGTCTACTGTTTTCTCATTTGAAAGCACCGCTCCAATGGCAAATTTACTGGCGTCGGTAGTCAATACAAATCTGTCTCGATGGTTTGGCCTCACTAATATTGGTTCTGAGATTAGAGCTTTCCGCAACGTGTTGAAAGCGTCATTGCAGTCGGACGACCAATTGAATTTAATGTCTTTCTTCAACAGATCGTTTAGAGGCTTACGGATCCTTGCGATACCTGGGATGAATTTTCCATAGAAGTTAGTCGCGCCTAAGAACGAACGCACTCCCTTGATGTTTGTTGGTGGGCTCATATTCTCAATGCTTTTGACATTGTCTTTAGCGGGCCTTACTCCCTGTTGGTTGATTATGTGGCCTAGGTATTTGATCTCTTCCTTCAGTATTTGGCATTTCTTTGGCTCAAGCTTTAAATTGTACTTGCGAAGCCCTCTGAGCACTTTCTCAAAATGTTCGTTATGTTCATTGATTGTCCTTCCAAAGATGACAATATCGTCTAAGTATACTACTGCTCTCACACCTTTGATTTCGTATAGAACGGTGTTCATTAAACGTTGGAATGTCGATGGACTGTTTCTTAAGCCCATCGGCATCGCGCGGAAGTGATAGTGACCGGTAGGCGTTGAGAAAGCTGTCTTCGCAGCATCCTTTGGGGATATCGGGATCTGGTAGAATCCTGATTTCAAATCTAACGTGGAGAAGTATTTGCTATCTCCCAACGTGTCTATGATTTCGTTTATTAAAGGGATTGGGTAAACGAAGGGTTTCGTGACCTCATTCAAAGCTCGGAAGTCTACTACAATTCGATATCTTTTCTTCCCATTATCGTCCAGCTTCTTGGGTATGCATAGGACGGGGGCGTTGTACGGGCTTGTACTAGGTTCAATAATTCCTTGCTCCAGCATTTCGTCTATTTGTTCTTGTAAATGAATTTTCGTTACTTCCGGGACCTCTTATAGATAGGCACATTTGTTGATGTTTCGATCTCATGGACGGCTGCCTTAGTCTGGGTGAGTTTGTCTCCTTCCATAAAGAAAACGTCATTAAACCTACGCAGTGTGTTGGCCAATTCGTTGTTAGCCGGTTCCAACTGCAAAATTTTAAGCAATTCCTTTTCCCTTTTGTAACCTTGTAGCCGTTTAATCTGCTTATATTCGACGATGTCGCAATCCAGGTCACTGTCTAAATCTGTTTTGCCCTGGTAAGCGTCGTCCGGCATTTCTTCCAAATGTTCCATTCCTAACATTTCGTTATCAAATCTCCCCTCTCTTTCGTCTACTGCAATTCCGATGCGTTTGCTCTGATTCCTCTCTCCCAGAATTTTGCGCTGATCGCATCTAAATTGTTTCCTTGGCAAGCATGTTATTTTCATTAACCCTTCCTTCAAGTTAATTTCCGCTCCTTGTTGTTGCAGGAACTCTAGACCTAAAATTCCTGGTATTAATAAATCCTTAATTACGTAAAACCTAACTACGAAATTACTCCCTTCAATAATCAATTGAAGCTCGCACGATCCCATTGTAGTTATGGTATTATTGCCTATGCCTGTAACTGCAGCTTGATCGCGGCAGTCTATTACCCGTACACCTATACTCTTGGCCTCGTCCCACCTAAGTAAATTAACTGTGGCGCCAGTATCAATGTAGTATCTCGTTTTTCTTCGAGTGTTTTCTTGCGTTGCTAATGTAACGTATACCATTTCATCCTGGCTGCTTTCTAACCGTACTAACTTTTCATTGATACCTCTTGCAGTTTGTTTCTCTTGCCTGCTTGTTTTATTAACCATGTATATTTTCGCTTGCGTTCTTTTTCTCCCGTACTGCGCGTCCTTGTTTCTACGGCCACAATTGCCTTCGTACCTGTGTCTATATCTCTCTTCACCGTCCATTTCGCGGTCATCATTTCTTGGGTTGTTTGAATTACTAGCGTTTCTTCGCCAGCCTTCGTTCCTTGGTGGGTATCCTTTTTCCCTTCCTTCGTGGGTTTCCTTTTGTGGCCTATAGCCTCTTTGCCTGTCTATCAGTGCCCATTCTCGATTTTGGAGATGTAGTCGAGGAGCATTACTTTTATCAAACATCTGTCGGCGATTACCTATATGCAGGGTTCTGAGCCTTTCTTCAATCTTTTCTTCCTGAACAATATACCTGTATTCATCTTCTAATTTTCTTAACATTTCTACTAGTTCTAACTCTTTGTAATTTCTGGCTATTTGTTTATGTATGCCACTGTTTAATCCTCCAAGAAAGTGGAGTCGCAAATGCTGTTGTGCGTACGATTGTCGGTCTCCATTGCTTCTTTCATATTCTTTAATGTAATTATAGAGATCGATTGTTCTCTTCCTGTAGCTTTGGAATGACTCATTTTTCCCTTGTTCGAGAATCTCAATTTCTAACATGACTTCCTCTAGTCGCATATCTCTACCGAATTCATGGGTTAAATTTTCCTTGACTTCCTGCCAGCTCTTCGCCTTTATTCTTGAGTAAGCTTTCGCCGCGGGTCCTCTCAATTTTGCTACTACTGTTCTAATAAGCGCGTCTTGCGAATCCTCCGGAATGAGAGATGCTATGTAGTTACCCTGATCTACTAAAATTTGCACCTCCTGATGATCTCCCGCGAACTCGGGTAGCAGGTTCATTGCCATTTCAACTATGTTTGTCGGAGTCATTTTAATTTCTTTATGCTCTTTTGGTTTCAATGTTATGTTAATATTTTTACCCGAAGGTTATTTTAAAAAGACTCGGTATTGTATAAATGTTTTTCCTCAATTTCCTGAACACGTGTATGAGTACACAATAATTACTTTAAAAAAGTCTAACCATTCTTCCCGCAATATTGCTTGTCTCGCATGTCACTTCATTATTCAAACTTTGGCACCTTACTCACAGGATTGCTGATTCCAAACTGCGTTCTCCAAGATCGGTGGCTGGTCCTCTGTTGCACGATCGATGGCTGTTCTCAAACTGTAATTTCCAGATCGATAGCTGGTCCATGGTCGATGGCTGCTCCTATGATGCACGTGCCGAGCGAAACTTCCAAACTCCTTCCTCTGTTTAGGTGGCGTCGATCTCCGTCGTTCTTTCTTCTAGGCTGCTTCGTTCGTCATTCGTAGTTATTTCTTCGATCCACTGCGTTTCTCCATTCTACTGCTTCTTCACTATCACTGGATTGTCTTCCACTATCACATTCACTATACTTGCACTGTCATTTTTGTCTATATGGACTTTGGGTTGCTTCCCACCGGGAATTTCCAAATCCTGGGTATTCCTAATCCGAACACCGCTGTCACCAGTTGCACGGACCTACCTTGCGGTCTAAGGATCCTGCAAAGCTTTCCAAT
>NW_026454608.1:0-7191 GCF_943734635.1 Anopheles cruzii | reverse complement strand
CTTTCCGGGCGATGTTCGAACACCCGCCGTCGTCGGGTGCACTTGAGGCCAGGATTTTGCGGGATTGTTGAAACGGTTCCATCCCGAAAGGGCCTTCGCGCAACTGTCTGCCCAATCGATCGTATCCATATCGACGGCGGAGGAGCTATCAGGCGGCAAAAACCGATACAGCAATCAGCAAATCAACGGCCAAATCCCCGGATAATCAAAGTCCGCGGTGGCCAAGAAGTGCGCGCGATATGCTCGCATCCCAGGCCCTCGACGGCGTGGCCAAAATTAATTGGATGAATTTTCGGCAAATAATTAGTAAATTTATATCGCTCCCGTTCGACGACGGCCAGCCCGGCCCGGTGCCGTGCGAATTTTGAATTCTATTTCCTGCTTTTCCCCGGGGAACCGGGTTTTCAATTTGGCCGCAGTTCGGCCGAAAATCCCGTTTCCTGGGGCACTGCCGGCTTTCCGGCCGGCGGCAGATCCGCGCAGACTGGACGTAAAGTGCGGGAAATTAATTAAAATCACAAACCCTGTTTCGGGGAAGCAGATTCCCGAAATTACATTTCCATCGGATACCGCTTATCGGGCGGGATTTTTATCGCAAGAAAAGCCCTCGAGTTCGAGTACCGGCGGGCCGACCCGCCGCGTGGTGTGAGCATCGGTCTTGCTCCATAACCAATCCGGTGCGATGGCGCGAGTTCAATAGGACCTTTGGATAGCAAAACAAATTATTTTGAATATTCTCTAAGATCGTTTACTTGGACTCTTGTTTTGACTCTAAGTTCTTGTACAATTGGTTTGACGTGCCATCAAAAAGCTCTCAATCTCTCAATCCCGGTAAAGCAGAACTTGAAATCCAACTCTTGTCGGTGTCTTCTTATGACATTAAACTGTAATGCTTTCTTAGCGAATGTCTTTTACATAACGAGACTGCCTAAAAAACTTCAATCAAACACACTAGATTTTGGTTCGGGAGTTATATTTATTCGAAGTCAATGTAAGCAACGGTGAACTAATTTTTCCATTGATTTTTTGTAGTCTGAAGGAAGGAATGTACTGAAGTATCCGTGTTACAGCCGCTTGAATCGCTGGAATGTCGTCATTAAACGATCCTTTCATGGACTTATTTTCTTCAAATCATTACGTAAAATTTTCCAAAGAGTGTCCTTCCTTTTTACACGAACTTCTTCCACTTTCGGGCCTTTCATCGTCTTCCAAGTCCTCACGATTCTCCTGTAATTGTTTATCGTCCACACAAAAACTTTTGGTCTACTAGGGTACTAGTCTACGACATAAAATTGTAACAAAGTGTTACATGGTTTCAGTACATTTTTTATCAAGTTAAAAAAATATTTAATATCTGCTCTTTGTTCCTTTGTTTACTTTTGTAACAAACGCCATAAATCTACTGACAGATAAACGCCGATACCTTTTTAATCTGTCGTTTGATTTGCATGAAATGGGATGCGTTTGAAAGAGGAAGAACGTAGCTTTCAGACTATGTTACTAACTAATAGATGGCACTACATTTTGCATTTAAAAAATCTTGTTCTTAGGGGTCCTGAAGGTCCTTAAGATTCGTTAAAGCCGTTTTTCTTTAAAGCCTTTTCATAAAGCCTTTGTTCTTATTCATTTGTCTTTCCATCAAAACCAGTCATCGTGTCTTTTTTCGACATTAAACTATAGCTTTTTCGTATTCAAATGTTTTAGTATTCTTAGAAATTAGTTGCTGTATTCAACTGGTATATTAGGTATATAAACTTTATTTATTTGGTATATAAACTAGTTATCATTTTGAAAGTTTGAATACTTTATGGAAGGTGTCAAAGGGTCTCCTTTTTGTATTTATAAAAAAATCGAGTAACAATGATCTATAAAATAACTGATTGTAGTTTTGTAATAATTATTAGTCAACTCACGACGAACCTGAGACATTTGATAACTATCTCTAATTTTTTTCAGGGTGAGCCCTTTAAAGTGGAAGCATTTGTTTCTTTAAAATAATACACTAAAAAAATCTGTTTTTTGTGGTTCGTTGGAAAAATGGGCCAAGGAGATTTGTTATAATCATTTTTAATCGCGCAACTGGCCTCTTCTGGTCTTGCTAACCAAATGTGCCCCCTTTTCGGCGTATTCCATCTCGTTGGTCAATTGAAGGCCGGTGGCGAATTTACTCGTGCATAAATTGTATCAAAATGACGCTTCCAACTAAAGAATGTTTTGTACAGCTCATGTGTTATTGAATAATTATTTCCCGCACGATTATGGACTTCATTGTGCTTCAACTGAAACGATTCTTTGCACCAAAAGAATAGTGAATCATAAGAAATAATTCAAATGCTCATAAAACGCACACCCAAAGCCACGAATTTGTTAACACCAACCTGTAGACGATCGGAACGATACATTGCACTGCCAATGGCTTCACTTCTTCACATGCCGAAGGCATCCAAACTCCGCCCTAGAGCAGCAAGGCTCCCAAGGAAGATTCCTTTTCCCCGAGCCGACGGAACGCTATGCTGGTAGGGCTTTCGATGGGGCCCACTTGTACCGAGCGCACATCTCACCTCACATGATACTCACGCCTGCACATTGTACTGGCGTGATGTTTTATTGGCCTCACCACTCGGGCCTGTGTGTAAGAGATTGTTTGTTTCCCGTGCTGAATAGCCGCACGCCACGCACGAAGGAGGCGCACATTCAACATGATAATGGCGCAAAAAGCAGTGCTTTACACACAGAGCCCCTCAATTCATTAGACGCGCCTGGCTCGGCTTGGCTCGGCTCGGCGTTCGCTTTTCTTCTCCATTAAGTTTGATGCCTTCATCTAAATTTTTAATGCTGCTGCCACGGAGATGCAACAGCCCGGCATGGTGGAGCCCGGCCGTGAACCTTGATCGTGAACCTCGAACCCGGCCACGAGTTAACGTCTCCGGCACGGCCATAGACAACAAAAGCGGGCGGCCGGAATGCAACGGAAGTCACCCGGAGTTCGCCATGTCTGGCCGCTTCAGACATTAAGCCTCACGGACCTAATGGCCACCAACCGCGGGCGGGTGGTAATCGCATCGGAAGTGTGCTGCTCGGTGGCCTGCGGTCCGACAGGACGATAGGCACCACCGACACAGGGCGCTCTCTGGTGGAAGCCATAAATTTGTGCCCCGACATTACTGCATGATGCATGTGTGCGCGGGAAGAATGGAAGATTCAACTTGGGAAGCAACGAAAAAAAAAACATTCCACCCTGCCCGGGCCCGCTCATTTAACCCGCCTGCAGTACGCGATTATCCTGGCGAAGAATGGCTGCAAAGAAGTGAACGTATTAGCGCCCGTGAGGCGCGCGGCCGCTGGATGTGTGTGCGATCGTGAAAGATTTATATGCTCTTAAAAGTTTTCAAATTTATGGTTCAACGCAGACACGCGGCTTATGAGCAGTGGTCCTCCGCAGTGATGCCGCCCGAAAGCCAAAAGCCAGCCAGGGGGTTTTACACAAATTAATGCGCCTGAGAGCTTGGTGGCCGACGCAGTCACGATAGTAAACCCAGCCGAGGACTTGTAAAGCTTCACTGTAAGCAATAATTGGTTTATGTGGTTGCAAGACTTGTTATTGACTCACGAGAGCTAATTACGCTTGGAAAAGACTGGGATTAAGGCTACAATAATTGAATATAATATCTGTTTTATTTGTTTGCGATGTGCCGGTCCATCTGCTTGAAGCGTGGCCGGTGATGGACCTAAATCCCCCGAAACTACTACAAGAAACTGGAATGACCTGGCGGATGAAGCTTTCTTCTTATTGATTGTGAAAACGGACACCACGGAAGGTACCAGGGACTCGAGAGAAACTCACATCGCTTGACATGATTTCAGCTTTCTGCGAACTGTTGCGAAATCGGTCAGGTTTACCGGGGAGGCTGTTACAGCCAGCGCTGTCATCGCAGGAGAACCTGCCGAGCTGCCACAGCCCGAGGCTGCCACAATCTCTTTTCGCAGTGCTGCGTCCCGGTTTCGGACGGGTGTCAAAAGTAGCTCTTCATCGACATTTCTGACAACTTCCGAGTCTCGCAGCCCAATCGAACGCACGCTGGTCCGATTGGTCACGTTTGACACCCAGAGTAAAGCGTCATCAAAACGCACGAATCAAAGCCACACGTAGTTTGGAATGTGCGCCTTCCTTCGACTTTCACTGCCCCGGGGATTAGTGATTACGTGCGGGATTAGGTGATGTCCGGTAAAACCTGCTGACCGACAGTGCCCGTGCCAGAATGACATAAAAGGATGTCACCGATCGGCTGCACCCGCCCCCGGTGGAAGGTGTTTTGGGTCTTGGGAAAAAGAGAAAAACTCCCAACGAGTGTCCGCCAAAATGTCCGCCAAGGGATTCGCGCTCTCACCGTTGTCGCTGAAATTTCCATACAATGGCCACCATCCCGGGACGGTTGGCTGGACGATGATGCACCCGGTTGGATTCGAAGCCCCGCTTTTTGCGACATCTCCGGCGCGGAATTGCATTTCATCGGCCATTGAACCGCCCCACGGGACTCAGGGGCGCGTTGTGAAGTGGTGTTCGTCCTGACCATAAAACCAATTACCTCATTTTTCTTTACACCAGTTGGCGGTCGGAGGTCGGCTGGACCTCCTTTCCCCTGACCAGGACACGATGTCGGCGGAATGGTGCCTCGGGGCCAACCGTCGTCCGCGGATCGTCGTCCCGTTAATTGCATTCCTTTCTGGCAGCGAGCGCGGCCACCGCTTTGCATACGGCGCGGCCGGCGCGGCGCAGAACATAAACCATGCGTGGAACGGGATTTTTTCGGGCCACTCTGATGGACTGCACCTAAAATGAGCAAAGGAACGCGAACACGGGAAGGATACGAAGGAATTAAATGCTGTGACGGGCGTCTGTTGTCCGGCTGCAAGCTGCAGGTTGCATCTCTTTGCGGGCCGTCCTGAAGGGCTCGGTGAAATGCGAACCCCTCGAAACGACACTTCTCATTATGGGGCATTTCTGAGTTTTTGTTTGGATTCGCTTTGATTCTGCCGCTGACCGAGGGAAATCATTTATCACTCACCATTAACAGCCTCTCTCAGTGGTGATAGTTTTGAAAAGTTGTATAACAGGCAACATTTTACTTGCGATCAATTTTTTGTATCAAACGAAGAGTTGCAATCTCCACGACTCACATATTACTATGAAAAGAGTGAAAAACTAGTCCAAAAACAGTAGAAATTGAACAGTGGAGTTGAAAGATTTACACTCTGAAATCTTGCCTCAAATTTAATTTAGTGATTGGTTTAAACTTTAGTCAAATTTATGTTTTATTTTAGCTCAAATTTAGTGATTTGTTGAGGAAGCATTCGTTTAAGTCCAGCATTCATAGAGAACAAAGTTTTGTTTAATTATTTAAAATTAAGTATTATTAGGTAGTATTTTAGTCATAATTTTTCTGAGAGCTTTTCTGAGAGAAGAATTTTCTTAAGGTGTGCGAGAGTTCATGAGATGCATTCACAAAAAAACAATTCAAATAGTTGATCAGAATGGAAGGGACCTCGATAAACTGACTTCCAACACACTTGAATACTGGTCTTCCCACATTCGGGCTGCATCAGTGGTGTTCCTCTCAAAACATAAAAGACTGCGGGCTTTCAGTCCTCTCGTGATTCCCGCGTCTCGGGACACAGCATTCCAACGCACGAGAAGCATTCCGAAGTCGACAGCGAGAACGCGATTGAATCTCGGGCCGGCCGCTCCTGGTGATGTGGCAGGTTTCGGGTCCGTACAATTGGGACGGTAGCTCAACCTTCCCCCCACGGTTGGTCACGGTTGGTCTCGCATCTTCGAACGTGTAATTTATCTTGGTCCAATTCCGGCTGAACCGAAATCCGATGCGCCTGACACAAATATTTGGCCGGCCCTCCCCGGGGTCCGAAGAACTTTAATAATACACCGACCAGAGCCGGAGACAGGAGTTTTCCTGGAACGCATTCCTGGAAGCTCGCCGGAACGGACTCCGGCTCTTTTTTCATGTGTCCGATCATTTAGCAGCACGCACTTCGCAGATTGAGATAGGAATCGGCAGGACCGCAGCCATATTCCGGACCTTGGGCTGGAAAACGGAACGGCTCACGATTGGGTGGAATTTTATCGATGCGAAACGCGGTTATGGTTTTCGGGTCCCAACGTTTCCGGAGCGGCGGGCGACAGTTCCGGAGTCCGGCATCAGTTGGCAAATTTTCACCGCAAAACGTGCGCATAAGCTTTCGGGGATCGTAAAAGCCGCCGCCTGGCCCACACGAAAGGATTCCGAGGAGCACCATATGCTCGGTGGGCGCCCTCGCGGTGTTGGGTTGTCATGAATTTTCAAATTATGCCATTCAAATGTAGATTACACAACTGGAGCCAGCGGCACGAGCAGCCGGCCAAATCGCTGCGCCGCCATTAAAGCGTGATCGTGTCCCTTTCGGCAGACAAGACTCCATTGCGACTCCGTCCCGCTTTAAGACGATCAAGCCAGTGAAAGGTTTTTCCAGCTCACGCTACATCCATTTCTTCAAAAAACCTATTGGGCTTCCTTTCTTAAAGCCGCCCCAGAAAGTGAGAAACTATTTTATGTTCTTAATTTAAATAGAAGACTCCATTGGCGAGATTCATCAGCAGCAAACGGGGCACGGATCACCACCGATTCAGGGGTTCAAAGGGGCAAAACAAATCGTTGACCCCGGAGCCGTTCTAAAGCCTAACCCGTCACGGCTTTCAGGCCCCGTGACGGCCGCCCAGCGTTCGCTTATGAATTTGCAATGGTGCGAAGAGCCACGGCTTCCAAGAAGAAGCCATCCACGACAAATCCTCCCAAAGGTCCCATTTCATGCAAAGCAGCCTTCTGGGATGTGGCAGCTCTACTAGGCACAGAGAAGAAGAGGAGAAAGAAAAGCAAAACCAAAGTCCCCAGTGACGCCTCTGCTGCTGCTCCTGGTGGTTGGTGCGTTGATAGTTATCTTGCGCCTTGGAATACAAATTCCCGTCCCGTCGCTGCCCTTAAAACCTCCCGAGACACGATGCTCCCGAGACGAGCACCGTTCTCCCGTTTTTTTCTCCGCTCGAACCTCTGCCAATACGTGGCCAAACCGGGGGTGTCGGCCCCCCATACGTCGGTCGGTGGCGTTGACTGTCTGTTGACTGGTGTTAATATTTTACGC
>NW_026454607.1:510-7285 GCF_943734635.1 Anopheles cruzii | reverse complement strand
GCTAGCATTAGCATAACGTGACCTACGGAAAGTGCGCACTACTCTGGTCTGCGCGTGTCTGCGCGTCTCTGGAATGCGCGCTCGGTAAGCCACCACCGTGAGAATAGTTTTAGCTCTGTCTGCGACAAGCCGCGTCGCGCTTGAGACAGTTTTAGAACTAATTGTAAGAGTTAGTCTTAAGCAAGATCCGAACCGGACAAAACGTCCGTGCATAAGCTCCTGCCCCGACGGGCAGCTCCAACTTCCAGTTATCAAATAAAACACCTTCCGAAACTAAGAACAACAAAGGGTACACATATTACAGCAGAATATATCAGCTGGCTGGCGAAAGGTTGGATAATGCGTACCATCGGTGCCAAGTGTACCTACCTACAGGAATAAAATAGATCCCACACGTGATCCTTAGCCTCTTATCCATCCACTCCTATCCCGACCTCTACGCGGTGCCAGCTGGAATACGAGCAACATTTTATCTGCTTGTCTTCGCAGATGTTAAGCGCGATTTTCGACCATTTCGATCTTCGCGAGTTAAAGATTGCGTCGTCGGTGGGCGGAACTTACTTTTTCCGGTCATAGGATGGACCGAGTTTGGGCTGTTAATTTTCGCGGCAGGCCGGATGGGATGCTCGATACCAATAGGCGTTATCGGAACTTTCGCCATCCGCGGTGGATGGCTAGTAATTTAACTCAATTACAGTACATAGTGTGCCACCCATTGGCCAATGTGCGGAAGTTAGACTTGAATAATGTCACTTCAGTAGAGGTAAATTTATTTTTGAACGCAGCTCCTACTCTGAGGAGTTTGTCCACGAGAGTGAAAGAAGTCTCCGGTGAAAACCTAGAAGTGTTTCCGCTTTTGCCAAATTTAAAATCCTTGATGTTAAAAGGCATTATAAGCGGACAGTTGATGTTTATGCGGCATAGTGTTCAGAGTGTAATTAATTTATCAATGGATTGCAATAATGCAGTGAGTCTCTCGTCATGGCAAATCCTCAGCGGACAGCTCAAATACGTGCACGTTTTTAGTATTCATTCCTGTGTAGCGGTAAAGTTTTTTGAAATCAATTTCAAACGAATGATTGATTTCGGTGTTGATACGTATGAGATTTCGAAGGATGGCGTGGGAAGAGTACGGTCGATGGAGGCTTGTGAGAAGTTTGTGAGAAGACACCCACATCTTCAACGAGTGTTTTTGCGAAACTACTTCACTCCGGTGGAATGGGTTTCGTACGTTGCGACCTCGTTGAACTACACGCGTACGCTGCGACACGGGAAGCAGTTGCGAGAACAGCAACAACAAATGCAGCAGCAACAACAGCAGTGCTCCCAACAGTGGCAGCAGGGACAGCCACGGCAACGCCAGCAGACACAACAACAGTCGCTGCAGGGAGAGCGGTATTGCCAACAGCAGCAGCCGCAATATCAGCAGCAGCGGCAGCCGCAGCTTCTACAACAACAGCACTCCCAACAGTGGCAGCATGAGCAGCCACGGCAACACCAGCAACAGCAGCAACAGTTGCTGCGGGGAGAACAGCAGCATCGCCAGCAGCAGCAGCCATGCCAGCCGCAGCTTCAGCGACAGCAGCACTCCCAACAGTGGCAGCAGGGACAGCCACGGCTGCACCAACAGCAGCAGCAACAGCCGGTGCAAGGACCAGGCCCACACTATGGCAAGCGGAATGAGATCCGCGTAGAAGCCCTACCGTAGAAGACGTATCTTGACGTCTATGTCGCAGTGCGCGGAAAGCTCCCAGAGGTTCAAGACTCGACGATGCGGCGTTGGTGGCGTAAGAACAACACCCTCGTCGTGTCCGTTCCGAGAAATGCAGACAGCCGCACCATTCTTGAAGTGGTTACAGCGGCAGCTGCAGGGGTCGGATCCCCATCACCTTCAACCAAAAACTGGCTTTGAAGGACCATGTTAAGGCAGTGGCAGAGAAAGCGGAGCGACAAGTACGGGCACTACGAGTGCTGATGCCGAATCACGGAGGCCCTGGAAGCTGCACCCGCCGGATCCTGGCCAGAGTTGCTGAGTCTACTATGAGATATGCCGCGCCGATATGGGCTGAGGAAGCCATGGCGATCCAAGAAAATTGCCGCGCAGTCCAACGCGCACAGGGTGCAATCGCCCAAAAGGTAGTTAGTGCGTTCGTCACCACTGGATACTGGGCGAGAGTGCTGCTCGCTGCTATGCTCCCGATGCAGTATCTGCTGAGAGAGGACGCCCGTCACTACCATTCCCGACAGGAGGCCCGGCTGGCAGGACGTGTGATCTCGGCAACGGCGATCCGCGCACGGGAGCGGCTTGCTAGCTACGAGGAGTGGCAAGCGAAATGGGAGGAGATCGGCACCGGCCTACACTCGACCAGTTGCACTCGGTGGACTCACCGGCTCATACCAAACGTTCGGCAATGGTGTGAGCGTCGCCACGGAAGGGTAGACTTCTACCTCACCCAGGTGTTTACGAACCACGGGTTCTACAGGAGTTTCCTGCATAAACGTAAGTTTACGGATTCGCCCGACTGCACCAGCTCAGGACTGAGGACTGATCAGGATCAGTGTAATCGACAACATAACAGCGACCAGTAGCGTAACTAGTAGGACCGTCTCCGCGTGAGATGTGTTGTCGCGCGTTAGTGCACGGCGGAAGTTAAACGCTTGGCCAACGTTAGCCAATAGCACGGTATTGGAAGCGGAAAAGATAGTGGTAAACCCGACGAAGATTAGTTCCCGCGCTTTCCACTGGTTTTGTGTCCTTTCCTGTGGGGATGATGAAAAGTAAACTTTTTATGCTGTTTGAAACAATAGTGAAGCTAATCCTGAGTCGCATCACTTCAGCGATAAGGGATGCGACCCACCCCATAGCAGCATTGCCTGAGTTCGATGCCAATAGTAAGGACTGGCCAACATTCAAAAAGGTAGTGGACAGACCAAGAGGCCGAACAAGCTATTAAGATGAATATACAATGGCATTTCAACCCACCAAAAGCTCCCCACTTTGGAGGAGCCTGGGAAAGATTCATAAGAATAATCAAAAGTAATTTACCGAAGATGATATTCAATAGAACTAATAGACATCTAACAGTAGAAGTATTGAGAGGAGCACTCATTCAAGCTGATTTTTATTTGAACTCTCGTCCACTCACACATATTCCATTATCTCACGAAGAAGATGAAGCTCTCACTCCATTCCACATTCCCATACCCTACGGGTTGTATCACTCCGACGGAATAATCCTAAGAAACTAAATCCACATCGCAATTCACATCTCTAACCCACCACAGTTATCTTTTGCGATAATGTCTTTGGCAACTAAACTGCATTTACGACACACTGTACAGCTTTACTTTCTTATGGATCCGATTGCGACGTGCTCAAAAGAAGAGGTTATTCAGTCTTTGGCCGGAGCCAAATATTTTTCACATTTCACAACCCCGATCCCACGAAGTAGTATAAATAGGGCAGAAATTGTTGAAGAAGGGGCAGTCGAGATTCAACCGTCAACATGAATCAATCGTGCTACAACCGTCACCTAGTGAGCAGTCATACTGTTTGACTGACTCGTGAAAGAATAAGTGAATAAAATTTATAACGTATTAAAAAGTGGAAACTCAGTGTCTTAATCAAGCAGAAGAGAAAGAAAAATCTTTTCAATAATAATAATGCAATAATGTGTCGCAATAATGCAATAATGTAATCGGCGCTCAGTGATGTGACGAATCGAACTGAGGTTGCATACCAATACCGGTCGACACGCCTTAGTAGCGAGAGAGAACAGTTGTGTACCAGCCAGATCGGGCGAAATCGCACTCGCCCGATAACGGGTGCGTGCGACTGAGTGAACTGCAGCCGAAGCATACCGGTTGCTTAGGGAGGCTTATGGCGATGCTGTTATAGGCGAAACCACTTGTTATGATTGGTTTCGGCGCTTCAAAAGTGGTGATTTTTGCACTGAGGACAAGAAGCACCCGGGACCAGTTAAGACGTTCGCAGATGAAGAGTTGGAAGCATTGCTGGAAGATGACCCGTGCCAAACACAACAACAGGAAATTATCCTGATTATCAGCGATAACCTGATATTAATAACAAATGCAAAAGACGAATTATTGCAATTAAACTGTGGCCCTGACGATAGACCATTGCGAGGAAACATTCTATTAACAATTTCCAATTGTACCGTGAAATTCGAAGGAAAAGAGTTTAGCTCAACCGAAATGGTCATCGAACCGCAAATTCTAGATGGCGCCTTCCACAATCTCGTAATGAGTTCCGGCGCGGCGCGACCCGCGAGCAATACCACCAACGAAGAGGACAATCCTCAGGGTCCTAATGTCCATATACGATCCCATGGGGCTAATTGGCAATCTCCTCATGTACTTGAAAGTATTATTACAAAAAATATGGAGCGCAAAATGCACCTGGGATGACGAGATCAGCGGCAAACTAAAGGACAAGTGGTTAACGTGGGTGTCGGTGCTGCCGAAGGTGGAACTGATCAGCATCCCCAGGTGCTACCGGCAGAGGACGACAGCCCTAGAATCCACCAAGGTCAGCCTTCACATCTTCTGTGACGCCAGCGAGAACGGGACCGCCACTGTAGTATACTTCCGGTTCGAGGAAAACGGGGTAATCGAATGTGCCCTAGTGGGTTCAAAGACGAGGGTTGCCCGCTAACCTTCACGTCGCGGTATTGGACGTCGGCACAAAGGTTGGTAAGCCACAGTGAACAGCGGCATACCGGGGGGGAGGATGTTGTGAACAATAGCCAACGACCACGAGGCGACTGACGTCGCTTTGACAGACCAGTCCCCGGGTCCAGCGCTGGCAACACGAGGGCGGCTAGTACGGCAAGTGAGACGGCGGCCGGCGGCTAGATGTGATGGACATGGTGAGGCCATCTCGCTCTCCGCGCAGAGGCACGACAGTGTGCGTGACATCTTCGATCAGCTGGACGATCAGCTGATGACCCGGATCGGGTCCGTGACCGGCGACGACGTCGTTGCCGAAGGAGTTGTAAATTGGAAGCGTAGACCACCAGACGGGTTTTTTAAACCCTACGCGACTACTTTGTGACCCTCGCAAATAAAGTTTTATAAGGTTTTAAGAACCGTCTGTTTTCTTTTCAACCACAGTTGCTGTACGCAACAAGCAAGTTTGTTAAAGAATGCCCAAAATGTAAGCAAAATAAGCACACACTAAAAACTAAAGAAACGTTTACTGAAACAACGACACCTATGAAACCATTCGACATCGTATCCATCGATAAGATCGGACCATTTACGAAATCCATAAGTGGAAATCGTTACGCATTAACAGCATAGTGCGAATTATCTATATTTATAATAGTAGTACCCATCATTGATAAGCAAGCAAAAACACTTGCAAAAGCACTTTGCGAAAGCTGTATTCTTGTACATGGCTGTCCTTTAGAAATTAAGACGGACATGGGAACCGAGTACAAAAACGAACTATTTGAAAACATATGTAAATATCTAAATAGATAGTCGCTACGCGCGACGGGCGCACCGCGTTGTCCCAAGAGCCTTGGGTGAATCGGAAACATGGGGACGTTAGCTTCCATCTGACACAGGTTCTCTCCGGAAATGGCGTCTTTCGGGAGTACTTGCACGTCAAGAAGATCGCGCTTTCCCCCGATTGCACCTTCTGCCCTGGGACGGTGGAAACACCAGAGCATGTCGCCTTCGAGTGCCCGCGGTTCCACGAGGTGCGTGTCAGGCTGGAACGGATCACCCCATTACTGCGGACAACCTTCAGGAGCGGCTTCTCGACAACAACCACACGTGGACGATGGCCAGCGTTTTTGTGAGTGTTTTCCAACCAAACAAAATGACACTTCGAAGACCGTGAACCGAAGCGAAGTAGAAAGAGACAAAGACAGTGACAGTGACAAAAATTAAAAAATATAGCGAAAATTCAGGAACTCGGCAAAACCGGCCAGGGAGCGACCTGGAACGAATCGCCAGTGGTAAATTAGCCGGAAAAGCCGGAAAAGTGAGTTTTCCGAACCTTTTCCTGGGCGAAACTGCCGTAGCTCCTACGGGAGGAGTTGAGGGAGCACCTGGCACAGCAGCAGCAGTCTCAGCCGCCTGTGCAGGTGCAACAGCAGCCGCGGCGGCAGCAGCAGCATCGTCAGCAGCGGCAGCAGCAGCAGCCATGCCAGCCGCAGTTTCAGCGACAGCAGCACTCCCAACAGTGGCAGCAGCAACAGCCGGTGCAGGGACCAGGCCCACACTACGGGGCAAGCGAGATGAGATTCGCGTAGAAGCTCTACCGGAGAAGACGTATCTTGACGTCTATCTCGCAGTGCGCGGAAAGCTCCCAGGGGTTCAAGACTCGACGATGCGGCGTTGTTGGCGTAAGAACAACACCCTCGTCGTGCCTGATTGTGCACTAAACTCTAACTAACACGAATGCAACCGGAGACATGCATTGAGCAGGAAGCATTCGTGACGAGATGCAGATGAGATGCTGCGCCCGATGTAGATCGAACGCACACAACATTGATCTTCGTTTGAATCGATTAGGTTTTCGCAATGCTCATTCATTCTGTTACTGACCGCCGATCGTGACGCAGCTTTCGTCCCAGTTGATCATCGCGTTTATCGTTTCAATTCGTCGACTCAAATATGAAGAACCGCAAGTTTGAGGGCAAACTCCAAGCCGCCCATCAAACATTGCATGATTTCGCGCTCGCGTATCAAGCGCTTTGTGCCCACGGCCCGGTCCTCTTTGGCGAAAAGCGCCTTATGTCGC
>NW_026454607.1:0-410 GCF_943734635.1 Anopheles cruzii | reverse complement strand
GGAACTTCCGCAAGGTACTAATCTATGCCAAACTGTGGAAACATCATTTGAGGGCGGTTCAGAGTATGTTCCACAGAAAATGACCTAAATTACGTTGAATAAAATGCAACTGATTTAAAATAATAATATTTGGGTGTTTGTCACACTGTGAATAAAATAAAACGAAAGAAATATAACTGGCGCCCCTAACCCCAACAAAACAGAAACCATCGGCAAACTTAATAATATAAATTGTCGCCAGAGCATTGTTGTTTCTCTGATGGATTATTCGGACCCTCCACTTAACCGATAGATTGTATAGATGCAATGATTGCGTAGCAATAAGATGCCGGCTATAAAAGTGTTTTCTTAAAATAAGTCTAGCGAACAGGAGCGGATGCAAAACTTGCTGGGAATGGTAGCCAGATTCG
>NW_026454606.1:0-7205 GCF_943734635.1 Anopheles cruzii | reverse complement strand
GTCCGAAATTTGATTTCGATTTGATTTCGCCGTTTTTTTGGCTCTCGGCACCTGCAACGCGAGGTCCGCGAGGTTCGCGTCGGTCGCAGTGCATCAATCAATCGCGTCCAACGACGACGACGATTGGGTGGTGGGTGTTGTTATGTTGAAATAATCAACCCCCGACGCAGACCGGCTTTGGGGTCGCGCTCGGCCTCGTTTCGGAGGATCGGCTGGCCTGTGTCTCGGCCATCAATCTTGACTCGCTGCGCAAGACGTCAAACTGTTGGCGCGACCGGTGCGCGGTCGTGTCAACGGAAAGCGGAAAATCAATAGTCAATCAGCCGGCGGCTCACCCACCTGCGGCGGCTGGGGATCACTTTCGGTTTGTTATTAATTTTTGCAAACCGGCCACCACTAAATCTCGCTCTGAATGTCCGGTTTTTTTGTAGTTGTGTTAATTTTCAAATGTTGCAGCCATTTTGAAACTAGAAAGGAGTGCGCCAACAGTTGGCCGATGCCGAAGCTATAATTTATTCATTAAAGTCGAGCGTGGATGTCCCGAAAAGACTTTCATTTGATGATGATTTATGATGTTCTGCAAACATTATATTTACATTGTATTATTAACAAAGGTTGCATTAGACATGTTACTAAACACAGCGAATTTGGTGAATGGATCACAATTAATAGACTTTTTATGCACTGTGGCTTGCGATACAAGGTTCATCATCTGAATATTTTAATAATATGTGAAAACATGAATATATTTTGTGTTTGGATTCGCTCTTTTAAAATACTTTATGCTACAAATTAATGAGATCAAAATTATGACAATTAAATGAAATTTTGATTCATTATCAAACACTTGTACATCCTTTTGAGGCCATAGCTGAATTTGAGCGATTCGCTTATTCGATGTTCGAGGCATGCAGTTTTCGAGCTATCACATTTATTTCCTTCATTTCGCTTGGTATTAAAGTAATTAGAGCATATTTAGTTAATAATTAGCAATAGTAACATGATTTTTTATATGGCTGGGTATTCAAAATGCAAAATTTATCGTAAAGAATTCACAAGACATTATTTGGTTTCTGCTACTTGAAAGATGGTAAACTAACCCAAGGACAACGTCAAACGGTCATAAATATGTGATTTATTGGTAAAAATCACTATGATATTGCGAAAATACTTTACCAAAGCGGGTCAGCAGTCGACCAGATAATCAAAGATTATAGAAATGAAGGCCATGTTCAGCATTTTAAAGCTGGTGGCTGTAACAAATCAACACCAAAACAAATTGGTAGATGCATAGAGACCATCTCAACTACGAGTCCTACAATAATCGGCTAAAACTAAAATATGCAATCAGAAAGTATTGAATTCTATTCTGTGCATGTCATTCGGCGTACTTTATAGGATGCAAACAAATCGGTCCTTTTTTCAAAAATGGTATCATATTTATCATATTATATATTATCGGTATATTTTATCATCGTTTCTGAGACTCAAGTACAGTTATGAGAAGTTGAATACAGCGGAGGACCAAGAATATTATTTACACGCCTTGATCGATGTTTCAGATTGATTTTCAATTGAACTAAACAAGTTTTCCATCTTCGTACGTTATAAAATCTTTCCTTTTATTAAATGAACCTTTGTGTTTCAGATCATTGTAGTGGCTTGATGTGGTCTGTGTCTCACTCCGTTAATGAAACGAATCACCTTTTCGATCATTCATACGATCGTATTGCGATCGGCTTTTAGGATGAGACGTTCCGATTGTCAAGGTAATGGTCACGTAGAGCCAAACCTCAAATGACGTACAATTCGTTGCTGCTCGTTGCTTCTATACAATCTTAATATTGAAATACTGTGACGAACAGCTGTGTACAATAGGTTTATTGGTTAGTGATGGCTGTCAAACAAAAGTACCCACTTAAGAACTCAACAAAAAAATTAAATACCTAGAATCGTTCGTTGCTATAATTTTTTATCTGTTACCAGACACAATTACTTAGCATTCAGTTATGTGTTTCCTGCAATTGCAAGACTTCCAAACAGCATCTCAAAATCTCTTTGACAATGACCATCACACCAGAAGAATGACGAATTTCACAAAGACTTCCACTGGATGAATAAAAGACAGAAATGGAGCTAAAGGACAACCTACAGCAGATCCAATCGACAATCAGAAGTAAAACGTTTCAATCAAACCCCGCGGCCCCGAGCCGGGAATGTTCTGTCCAAACAGAATGTGATTTCTCCTATTAGCCGATCGGTGGTTGGCCAATTCGCGTTCGACTAATGCACGGCGGCCGCGCAGATGCACCACGGCGGGTGCAGCTGACTGCACCGGAACGCGCACAAAATCCATTAGCGCCCTCCGACGGCTCCCGCTTCCGCCCCATCTTCGGTTGCCCCACTGTTTGATTTAACATCGGTTGGGTAGACACACACACGCGCCTGCGAAATTCTCGGTCCGTGTTAAGCAGACTCCAGCATCCGCAAGGCGAGTGAGGCGAACGGCACCTGCGCGCGCCTCCCACATGCCAAAGTTCATTCAATCACCGACCCCGTCACTCACGCCACAGCACGGCACGAAGTCACGGAACCGCGCACGGAGGGTAAATAAAACAATTCCACATCCTCCGCCAGCCAGCCAGCCACAATTATTAAAATACCAATACATACCATACCGGGCCCACTACCACCACCCCCTGGGTGTGCCGTATGTGTGTGTGCATAATGCACCGGCGCGTTGCATCTCGCGAATGTGGCGAATCCCCGCGAAAGTGTGCCGCGCTCGCGCACGCTCTCGTCGATGGCTGTGTCAATTTCCTATCCCCCGTCACAAGCGGCGCGGCCCAGCGTTTCCGATGCACTTTAGCCACGGCGAGGCGGCGAGGGAGTGCATCGCAAATTCTTCAGTCGGCTGGGGGGGAGGCGGTGGTGCTGGGCGGGGAACGTTTGGGGACAAAACAATAATAAATTTGCATGCATTTTGTGACTGGTGGTTCGTCTCCGCGCGTCGTCACCCACCCACGGCATCGAGATGCTGCGGTCGCGGTATCGATAGCGCAAAGAAGGGAAGCCGACGACCAGGACCATGGGTGGTGAGCATGAGAAGCGACTGTCACTCGCATTGCTGCGCTACGTGGCTCGATCGGTACCGAAGCACCACCGTGCTGTATGGACCAAAGATGCTCTAAAAAGTGGCTAATTAGTGTCCTCAACAACAATGTCTTTTCTCGGAGAAGTACACGGAGAATACCGCCAACCACTAATCGGTTAGAGTCCAAAAAAAGGACAAACCAAGCGGAGCATCAATGTAAAGCCCAATTAAACCCCCCTATCATAGAACTCGAACGGAAACTCAAACGTTCGAGTGAACAAAACAACAGAGAAAGCAGAATACAGCAAGAGAGAAGGCAGAAAGAGAAAGCTATAGCACAATGAACTCAAAATGAACGAAATGACCGTTCGAGGATTCGAATCGAGTACTATGATAGGGCGGAAAGTCTGGCTAAAAGAGCTTTCAAGACCAGAAAGAACCATCATTTGTGGTGTTGTTTTGAGAGAGGTCAAATAGCGAATTTTATACGTGCAACAAAAGTAACGGAAGACAACCGAGCCTTCTACTTAGAAAACTTCTTAATAGGGGCCCAAGCATATTGAGTTATTTTTTGACCAATTTCGTAACCGTTGAAATACTTTTCCTCAAAATATTTACGTTAGTGTGGATCCCTTGTATGATATCTAGACTTATTTCTTATTCTCTTATTTAGCTTCAATTTCACCGAAGAACAAACCAGCCAACATTTCTCAGTAGCGTAAGGCCATCGACATTTATGGCCTTCATCATTTTCGAAGAAAAATTAACCGATCATGCCAAAATCCGCACCAAACAGTGACTCGTTTTGGGTGAATTGGCTTCTCTTGCTCGATGTGTAAGTTTTCCGATCCCCGAAAACGACAATTCTGCTTATTAACATATCCACCGAGGTGGAAATGAGCTTAAATTTAATTTCATTTCATTTAAAATTAAATAGACAGTGCAGTGCAGTTTACGTTGAAGACACTTTGGAAATATGTTTTTAATATTTCCTAATTGTATGCAAGCGTCCCATTTCGTAATTGTCAAAATTTTCATTAAATGTTTACAATTTCCAGAATGAAGTTTGACGTTTTGAAAGTCATGTAATCGGTAGTTTAAAATCCAAAAACCCTTGACTTGGTCCGCGTCGGTATCGTCCTTCATTCCTCCTTCGCCATCCCCATCTCAGTCTTAGCGAACTTAGACTCAGCGCTTAGCGAACCATGTAACAAGCAAATAGCTGCAAACGTTTGGTGACCGACTCAACCGATAATAATCTCCGTGGGGCATTCGAATCGAATTTCATTTCTGTCAATTATGATCAATAGGAAAAGTGATACGGAAAGGGCCGTACCTGTAACCGGGGGTTCCCACCAGGATAAAAATGAGCTTCTGAAGCAAATTGTCTCCCTGCGACCGATAAAGCAGCACCCGACATGGCCCTTTCAAATGGATTAATTTATTAACGCTCCTTGCGGACGCGAACTTTGTAGTGGCGGCCAAAGCGACTCGAGCAAGAAGCGAATCGCGCGACTCCTCCATCGCCGGTTCCGCGAAAACTCCCGGCAGGAAAAGTAACTCCTCGAGGAGTAAGGGGGCCAAGAGCCCGCGCTCGTCGTCCACGGGTCTTGGAATGTGTCGCCGACGATCGTCGCCGAGCTAGCTCCGGCGAAGATTAACGATCTTCCATTAGATTTATTGGCATTAATCGGTTCCGATAATGGTTAAATTTAGACAGATCCCTCTCCCTCGCGCTCTCTCCATCTCACTTCCTCTCTCTCGGCTACTTTCTCTGTCTCTGTGCGGACTACGCTAAGATGGTGCCGGCGATGGTAGCGAAGGTGGCGATTGAATCCCGAATTCCAGTCCGCCAACCAGCCACCCGAAGCCCTCGCTAGACACATCTTGTGGTGGTACGTCTTGGGTCTTAGGTCTCTGGGGCCACTCCACGCCGAGAGCACTAACCCCCACCAGACACACGGGCGGAGTTTGTTGACTTATTTGGAGGTGTTGAACATATTTAGCCATTTGTTGTGTGCTATTTTCTCTACCCCCTTTCTCTCTCCCTCTCACACGATCACCGATCACCCGCAAGATCGGGCGGCGGCGGCTGCGGTTGCATTCGATGCAAATAATGCAATGCTTCCCGTTCCAAAAGGGGGAAACGGTGACACGCAATGTTGCAACTTTTTGCGTGGCTAATGAAGCTGGTGCTGGTGACAGGGGGTGGGTACGGAGTTCCACGAATTCCTCACACACACGGGTACGGACAAGGCACCACCTCTTTAGTCGGGGAGGGATTGTTCGCGCCTCTCTTTGTTCAAGTGCATCGCGCACACGGCCAAGTACCTTCTCCGACGCCGACATCGACTTCACTCACAGTCAGTTGTCACCGTGGCGGCTAGCATGCGCCACGTTGACACACCCACCCAGCCACCGCAGTTCCTCCCTCGCCTGGCCGTGCGACGTAATAAGAAATTAATTAAGTTCTATTAATAATCAAACCGGCTCGATCTCGACTCCTGGGGCTGGGAGGCACTGAACCAGGGCCGCCGTCGCACTGTGCCCGGGTGCGCCGCGTGGTGTTTGTAGCCCGTTTGTCAAAGTCCACCAGTCGATGTCACTGAGACTAAGCCGGCTCAGCCGCGAAGTCACCGACCGGGATCGATTCCTCCTCGGGCCCAATCCATACCTGGACTCGACGGTCCTAATGGATGACACTTGGTGCCGCCTAATGACGGGCATCCGGAGCTGATCGTCTGAGTCGTCCTCGGCCAGCATTTAAAGACGCTCTCCAAGACCCAACAGACGACTCCTGTTTGCAGTTTGCGAACCGGACCAGCCGGACCTGATTAAGGATAGGGTCCACACCACAATGTATTGTCCTTCGGACTGGTCCCGGGGGAGTCTCTATAATTAGTGCTCACTATCAGTTCTTCTGGCCTGCATAATTTAGTCCGCACTAACCGCCAGCATCTTCTGGGGACTCTCTTGTGGACTTGAGCGGGAGCTAGTTACGCACTCCGCACTCTGCTCGATTCGGTGCCAGTCACCCACAAGAAATAAGTACACAAAACCCATGGCGAAACTTAGTGCTGCTGCTCCCACACGGCGACTACGACCGTAGGTGACATTCGGCCGCGACTTCGAAGACGAAGCCGAAGAAGACCAGACACACCGCGACACGAACAAAGGACCGGACCGGGTTGCATTCAAGGGTGGAGTATCGTTAAAATCGTGTGGCGGGTATCCCGGCGTCGTCCGTCGACTTGTTTTGGGGACGACCACGACGACGAAGACCGCGAAGACGACGCGGACGATGACGACGTCGACAATGGTGAATGCATTGGGCCGCCACCGTCGGCGGCGGGCGATGCTGGCTGGCTTCGTAATAAAACATAATTTGTACCACCCGACCACCCGACCCGACGACGGTGCACCTGTTTTTAACTCGTTCGCTTCTCCGAGGTTTGCAGAAGCGAAGCAGAAGGTCTTTGGCGCGCGAGATTCAGCCTTATGCTGCCGCCGTGCACTTTGCGCTTTGTTTTGTTTGGTTCGTGTTGCGCTCCTTCGACTCGTTTGCTTCGTGCTGTAGTTCCAACTCCAGTTGCCGCCTCCAATTCCGGGTGACCTTATTCAATTCTTCGTACGGTAGCGGTAATGACGATAAATCTCCCAGGACATTAAAATTTAAGAAAACCGTTTTGAGCGTGTGAGAAGTGAGTGAGAATCGTTTGCATCTTCATACTATCCATTTCCGCAGCTCTTTTTATGGGAATTTTTGGGGAATTTTGGGATCTCTGACTCATCGAGATATTAAAGGTCCACTACACGATATCTGGACTACTGGACTCCGTTTCGAAGCCCTTTTTATGGGAATTATTTGGGAATTTTGGGATCTCTGACTCATCGAGATATTGGATATCTGGACTACTTCACCGAGAACACTGTCTCCCTCGGTATATAACAATACCATCTTAGTCCAAAGACCCCCAGCTCCGAGTAAGACCCTTCCGGGGACCCCACAGTAGCCACCCAAAAAGTTCACGTGAAGATCACCGCCGGCGATCGCATCGCGTCTCGCTCCCGGGATGTCTCGTGCAAAATGAGCTGAATCACTTGGTGGTGC
>NW_026454605.1:0-7207 GCF_943734635.1 Anopheles cruzii | reverse complement strand
TGGTGATTAGTAAGTGATTAGTAGCGAGCGGTTCACCATGGTTCACCATCTCCTCCATCACCTCGGCAGTGCGCTTGGCCCTTAGTTTGTGTGGCTGGCTGGGTGTGTGTGTGTGTGCGCGGGTTTTTCACGGTCACAGCTTCCCGGTCACCGCCACCGAAAGCTCCGGACGCTCCGTCTCACTCACTCAACCTCTCAACCAGCTCTCAACCAGCTCAGCAGCTCAGCAGCTCAACCTCAGCCACGTGCAATCAATATCTTGGAACCAAAAATCAACGCAACAACGTACGCAACGCACCGTAAGTACTCTCCTCTGGCTGTACGTGTGCGTGTGTGTGTGTGCACGGTGCTGCACCCGGCACAAGGTGTGTGCTCCTCCGCCTCCACAGCCACGACCACGGCCACGTGAAGTGCGTTTCTGTCACCCGGTCCCCGGTGGCATTATTTCCACTCCTTCCTTCTCTCTCTGTCGCTCTCTCTCGCTCTCTCTCTCTCCGTTGCACATTTTCCACGCGGCCACGCGCGAGAGGAATTTTTCTTGGGCCAAACCAAAGTCTTGACTTGGGAAGCCTTAGGGAAGCCAACCACCGGAGGCCGCCACCACGGCAAAATATCATCGCACACACCACCCCGCTGCACACACACACACACACACTCAAGGGGTGCGATGGTCAATGGTGGTACGGTGTGGTGTCGGTCCCTTCTAGGCCCGGTACGTTCTTCTTCCTGCGTCTTCTTGATATCCCTAATTGCCCTGTCTTCAAATCGCGCGCCAAGAAGGGGGTTACCCAAAGACGGGAGGGGGGTGGGGGTTCATGGGGTACTGCGTACTTTTGGGCAGTAAAAATAGACAGTAACAACAACAACAACAACGACGACGGCGGCGGCGAAGCAAATAGATCGATCTGCAAAAGCAACCCACAACCCCTGGATGGATGGAATGGTCCTACAGAGGGAGGATTCTCTCCGCAGGGGCGCCGGAAGAAGCGCCGGGTTCAGTAGGCTAAACCCCCCCCCCCCCCCCCCTTCTGGATCACGCCATGGCGCACACACACCGGGTTTGTGTGAGTTGGTGGCACCCAAAAGTGCCCACCTGTCAGAAAGTGGCCCTCTGGAGGTGGTTCTCAGGTTCGGGAATCGGGTAGGTCTGGTAGGTCCGTGCGGAGTTCAACGTCTGGACGGTAGCCGTGCAATACGAGCCATCGAATGTGCTTACCTAGAGTGTTTCCGTTTGGGGCGATATTTGAGGAGCGATACGCAACTTCGGTTCTGGGGTCGGGGTGATCGAACGACACGCACCACACACATACCACCACCTGCCTGGCACGGTGCGCGTTGCCCCTGGACTTACTGGACCTGGACCTGGACCTAAGCATCCAGCAGGTCCAGTCCGCCATAGAGTCAAGAGAGGTCGGTTCCAGGTCCACGACAAGACCAGGCAACTGGCGTGTCACACGCGACCCTTTCGATTCATCCAGGATCCGAGGATGTCCGGTAGTCCGTGGTTTCAATCCCTTGGTTTGACAGTGCCACCGAACTGCTGACGGTGCCACCGAACCTGATGCCCGCAACCTGAATCTAGCCATGTAGCGAAATTAGAGAGCGGGAGCCGCCGCCGTCACCTGACTGACGAATTATTGCCACGTCCGTGACCACGGCCAACGGTAGAAATAATTGGTCGGCGGCGTAATGATGCGCATTCCAGTATACGCGCGCGAGCTCACGGCTCAGTTCGCGCCAGGTACATTCCGCGCGCAGTCCGCGGAAGCAGTAACTATTCTTGGCGCACCCACCCGGCGGCGGCGGCTGAAGGTCAGATAATTATTTCGGTAATACCCACTCACACACACACGGGCGCGCGCACACGCACACGACTCACGGGGCAATCGGCAGGTATCGTCAGGTGGCGGCGTGTGTGTGTGTTTGCCGAGGCTCCGGTTAAGCCCGAGGGCCCCGTAATTAAAGATCGGGTCTCGGGTTCGGCCTCGAGGTCTCTAGCCACAAAAACACAGCTGACGACGGGCAACAGAGCAGAGCTCCACTCCGGCACTTCTGGGATGTCAGAAAGTCTTCAGAAAGTCGTGTACCGAGGGCCCCGGATAAAGAATTAATCTGCTCGGAAGATATCGCGTAGCACGTAGGATCGTGCGTTGCTGACCGGGGCCTTCGGTATCGGTAGCCGTTAGCCGTAATCTGGGCTGGCGCTGGCAATATCTGGTTACCGCTTGTCAATGTCGGTTGGGTTGGCTAATCGCTAGCTCAAAATCGGGGCTTTACTTCACTATCGGGGCTGCTGCTGCTATCGGGAGCTGGTAACCAAATCGATAAGTCTTCAGGCGCACGCGCCCCGATAAGCGACCGGATGGGGCGATGTTGGACGTTTGTAGTTCCACACACAACGGAACCCCTCGACGACGGAAGATACGGACTTTGCCGCCGCCGCCGACCCAGAGTCAATGCATATGTCGCGGGCTTATCGGGCCCGCAACTAGGTTCCTGTGAAGGCCCACTTTCGACACCTAGCCCCGTCACTGACTAGCGGACCGGACCCGAATTCGGTCCGGCTTTTGGGTGGAGAACCTTCGCGAGCTGTCAATCGGGCTTCTGGAGGTATCGGTGCTTGCGGGACCGACAATTGGGACCATCACGGGCGGCATCTGTCATCTGTCGACCCGCAAAATCAAAACAAACAAGAGTTGGCACTCGCTGTTCCCACGTTGGTTTTTATTTGTTTACAAATATAGAGTTCCACTTCTGTTTGCCCTTTCTTATCAACGTTTTTAACCGCTCCCGGAGACAAATTTGCTAATTAAGAAACGAGATCGAAACGTTACCAGCGATACCGGATTCTCCCCGGACAGCCTTCAGCCTCTCGCTCTCGCCCTCTCTCTCTCTCGGTGAAGGCCACCGCCGCAGCAGTTGATGACGTTTATTTGTTTACAATTAATTTGCTTCCACAGACACCGACACCGACGACCGAGGTTGTGCACACTCTATCTCTCTCGACGACGACGACGACGGATTGATCGGCGGCCATCGCCGGTTGCGAAGCGACCTACGACCTACGACGAGAGGCTGGCGCCGGCCAGGAGCACTGCACCCCATTCGCTCCCCCTCTGCGCCGCCGCGGTAGCGGGAGCGGGGTGCGTGGTTCAGGTGGGCGCAAATGGAAGCACCGACGGCCGGTGTCGCTGCCGCTGCCGCTGCCGCCGCCGCTGCTGCCGCCCGCGGTGATCTTAGGATCTCGGGGACGGGCGGGCCACCACCGACCACCGGCGGGCACCGGCTTCGCCGGAAGCGCCGGGACCGTCGGCACCGTCGGCTCCGTCGCCGCCGGAGACGCTCCGCCTCCGTCTGCCTCCGATGCTGAAGCGGCCCGGCCCGGTGCGCTCGCGTCGGAAGTCAGCCACAACAAACATTGCGATCACCGCGCGTGTGTTTATCGCCAATTGCTGCGCCTCCCGTGTGCGTGTGCGTGTGTGTGTGTGTGCGTTGTGGCCGGCCACACGGACAGAGTGCAGTTTGATCGGCTCGGGCGTGTGTGTTGCACACAGCAGCAGCTCTGTTTGAGTTGCCGAAGAAACCGCGAAAAGAAACGTTCACAAGTCCACAAGTCCGCGCAGTGCGCGAGTGATTAGAGCAATCAAAAAAGAAAAAAAACAACCAATACAGGTGAACCGAATTCGCGGAGTACTCGAATTCGCGGAGTACTCGAAAGTCTTCGCGTCTGTGAAAGTCGTGCTGTCTGTGCGCGTGTGTGGCGGGGTCGGAAGCGATGCGCCTGGGTCGCCAGTACCTCGCAGACGGCAGCATGTCCCAACGGAGGAAGATCCTGTGCGGTCTCTTCGGCGTTATCACCGGTCTGTTCGTTGGCGCCCTGCTGCGCAACTACCGCACGCTCGAAATCGTCAGCATGTGCAACTCTATCAACGGCATGAAGCAGAAATGTAAGTCAACACCCCGACAGACTCCGGTCCTTTCCTCCCCCCGCGAACCCAGATCCAGCACGGTACGACACTCTCCCCCACACCATCGGCGTATCGGCGTCTCTCTGGCCTATTTTTAGATCTAATGTTAGCCAATAAACGAGCCGGACAATCCGTTCCACGGAATGGAGCGACCAGAACGTGTGGACCTTGATTGGCTTGCTGTGGGTACTTCATTATCATTACCTGGGGAACTCATTACCTCGGGAATTCAGTTGCCACTACCTGGGCTGAGCTGTCAGAATCCCTCGGAAGCGGAATTGATCAGAAACTGACTGACGTCAGGTCAAAGTCAGGTAGTCGGTGACACACACGGTGTGCCGAAGACCCAGCACTGAACGAGCACCCAACAGACGTAAAGTCAATCCAATCCCCCGCACCAACTTGATAAGCGTAAACAAAGGGTTCCCAGCTTGTATACCGACGGCGAACGAAAGCGAGAGCGATAGAGAGGGAGAGAGGAAGCAAGGAAACCACGGTCTACGGACCGCACCGCACCGCAGTGAAGTAATTTTCTCGGAATCAACAGCGATTTGGCGATGTGACGCATGAACGCTCTGCCGGCATTCTGTTGGCAATTACACTCTCTCGCCAAAAAATATTCCTTTTATCATATTTGTCACATTTGGTCGCTTGGGACGAGTTCGTCCAGAGATTGAAAACGTCTTCTCTGGCCGAACTCCAGTTCTTCTCCAGAAGCAGATTCCGAGCAGCAGCAGCAGGGCATGGGCTGCTCACTCGTGGTCCCGCTGCTTGAATTGGCAGCAAAGAATGTGAGGCAACGCGCACCGTACGTCTGCGTGCCTCCATCACTCCATCAAAGATGCATTTAATGCATCACTAAACTATGACTACGGCCCCCTGGTAATGGGTTCTCCATGGGTTCTGTTATTTTTATCCACCACCGGCTGGTTCCTGGAACCAGCCCAAAAGCCGTGCCGCGCTTCCCGGCGGCATCTGGAATCGCATCCCGCGGAATAGCTGGGCCGAGGGGACACGGTCGTTTTGATCCCAATCCCAAGACGTCGGTGCTGGGCACACACAGTTCTGCCGCACTCAGGCCACTTGGTTGGCTGGTTTCCACTTGAGCGAGCCCCCGGGGATCGCTCGAGTTGGGTAAAACTGCCCTAGCCCTTGTTCGGAGGCATCTATCCGGTTACCAGCATTTAGATACGCACGTCCAGACCAGACCAGGCTTGGTCCACATGCGTACAACAACAAGCGTGATGGTTCTTCACAGCAACGCACGCTTCAGCGATCGTCTGTCACCGGACTCTCTACTCTGGTGTCTCGACCACCGTTGGGTTGGGAAATTGCATTCCAGATCGACGATGACGACGTTCGACGACGTCGAAGTCAGTGGTGGTCTGATCGAAGGCTCATCCGGCCCGGGGGATTATTTAAACACGGTCCCCAATCGGAAGCTGTAGGATAAATATTGTGTACTCTAATGGCCGGACCGGGCCTTCTAATGGTTGCCGACGTCGGTGGTGCGTGGTGAGATTTATTTTGATTCATTTTGCTTCGCACTTTTCGAGCATTCGAAATGCACGATCGAACCAGGCCGGCTCTGGTCCACTGGTCTAGTTTTCGATGGTGTCGGGGCCAGTGCCGTCTCGGCTCAGCTCGGCTCGATTGAAGTCAGATCGGGTCTGCCTGGTTGATGAGAAAATTGCTGCCCCTGTTTTTTTTTTTTTTTTTTTTTGCTTTGAAGGAACGTCGGCCAGGGCCACTTTCTTCGTACGTCAACCGCGAAGTTGGTGGGCGCATTATCTGGGCCGACTCTCGGTAGTCGGCTCATCACCTCGTCGTCAATTGATGTTGATGAAAAAATTGCTCGCCGGCTCACCGCGCTCGGCTTTTTGACGCCGTGGTTCTCGGCCAGATTTCTTCTCCGAGGCACGATTCTTCCAACCGAACGCCACCGCCATGCCGGCGTCACCTTGAACCGGACCGGATGTATAACTTCTCTCATTCTCTGTCTCGCTGCGCCGGGGTCGCTGCTCGCTACAATCCACGCCAACTCGCTGCGCAGCTGCACTAGACATCATCGGGCTGCAGGCGTCCGAGCTGCCGACCAACTCGCAGCGCACGCTCGTCTTCGTCGGTGTGATGACGGCGAAGGACTTCCTGCAGGGGCGGGCCCGCGCCGTGTACGAGACCTGGGGCCGGCAGATCCCGGGCCGGATAGCGTTCTTCAGCTCGCAGGACTCGGTCGCGCCCGACCTGCCGCTGGTCGCGCTCAAGGGCGTCGACGATCGGTACCCGCCGCAGAAGAAGAGCTTCATGATGCTCCACTACATGTACGAGCACTACATCGACCGGTTCGAGTGGTTCGTTCGGGCGGACGACGACGTGTACGTGCGCTCAGCTTCAACAGATGAAGTTCGGCACTTCTCGGCGATGAAGTCGCCCCCTCCCGCCCTGGCGGCGTTCAAGGTGTTGTGTTTGTTTCTTCAGGGTTTCAGCCCCCAGCTCCCACCCCCCGCACCCACCATTGCCAAGCTCTGCATTTTAAGCCAGAGGGACGAACGCGATAAAGTGATACAAAATCATAATGCTGTGCTGTAATTTTATTTACACCGTTAGCTCCACTGATGCTGGTGGTGGGCACTGACTGGCACGACCAGACACGACGTGACTTCCGGAGACGGTCCTTCGGGTCCTCTTTTCGGGGAATCCCAAGCACACCAAGCGAACACCGCGCGGTTTAAACGCGCACGTCCTGCCGCCGCCGCCCAATAAAGATGATTGGAAATCTGGACCATCGATCCCCCGGTCGGTCGGTCTGCCCGGCATGCCACACCATCCCCCCAAGCCCGCCACCCGTACCGTCCACGACGGATGTGTCAAAAGTCGCGCGCGACCGCCAGGAACAAATAATTTAATTAAAGTTGAGCCACGGCGTTGTTGAGAGCCGCGCCACGCCGCGCTAGTAGCTGCTACTGCGGTGCCGTGGCCCTTTCGCCGAGGCCGAGCCGGCCAATTGCCCCCCCCTCCCCCCCCCCCCCACCATCCTCTCCCCGGGCTTCGTCCGGCGACCGACAGGCAGTCGGTCGGCCGCAAGAATTGGGACGTTAATTAATTTATTGAAAAGTTTACTTCAACATTAACGATAATGACCACTCAGCGGGGGCCGAAAATTGGCAACTAACGAGGACCACGTGCGCCGCATAAATAGTGAGCGTCGGGAGCGTGAGCTTGAGTGTGAGCGTGAGCGT
>NW_026454604.1:0-7221 GCF_943734635.1 Anopheles cruzii | reverse complement strand
TTTTTTTCATTTGGTTATAAAACAGAAACGGCTGAATATTTTTCGAAGCTTAAACGTTTATCTGAAAGGTAGATTCTTAGAATTTATGTATAAAATAAAGTTTTGGTTGTAGAAAATTGGGAAATATGAAAAATTTATATCCAAAGTGGTAGGTCGTCAAATCATTCGTCAAAAGCACATGTCATTGAAGGTCATTTCCACCTCGGTGGCTATGTTAATAAGCAGTATTATGGTTCGGAAAAGCCACATATCGTGCAAGAGAAGCCAATGCACCCACAACGAGTTATTGTTTGGTGCGGATTTTGGCTGATTGGTTTTTCGGCGAAATTGAAGCTGAGAACTTGAACGGCATTTGGTTTCAACAGGACGGCGCTACGTGCCATACATCGACAGTCACAATCGATATTCATGTTACACGAACAAACGAGTAACTATTGACGACCTCAAGTTGCAAATTCAAGTTGCTATTGCCGAAATAAGACCAGATACAAACGAAAATGTACTCAAAAATAGGTCGACCGAATGAGCTACTGTTAAACCAATTGTGGTAGATATTTGACCAAAATTGTTTTTTATAAGAAAAATTTAAGAATCAACCTTTCAAATAAATGTTAAAGCATCGAAAAATATTCAGCCGTTTTTGTTTTATAACAAAATGAAAAAAAGAAGACTTGTTTGGACACCCTGTATCTAAAGGATTAACTCAACTGCCCCGTAACCAACACCGTACAGGATATGCCAATATTAGCAGTTCAATCATACGAACTTTGTCTCCAGGATTTACAATGGACTTGGACCGAGCAGTTCACATCGCTGCGGCTGACTGACCACAGTACACTTTCGGTTTCCGTTCGATCCGAACACTGGCTGCGATCTTAAGATGCCTTCCAAGCCGCCATGGCCTCCCCAGGCACACACAATTCGCTTTCCACGCTCCCGCCACAGTCGTCGGTCATGATTTATGCCGGCGAGGCGATTAGAATTTTAGATTTCCCACCGCACCCGCAAGAGGCCACCGCGAAACACTAGATAATGGCCGAGGGGCGCGAGTTTGCGACTGATTTATGGTAACCTTGTCGCGGGTCGAGGGGGCTTTTTTGTTGTTTGCAACCCGCGCGCGCTCTCGGGTACCGATCGAGGCTCATGCCGATTCCGATTCCACCTCCCACTGAGCCAGCTGAATCAATGGAAAGCATTTAGAAAAAAAGCAACAAACAACAAATTCTAAACTTCAATACAACCGAACGAAACCTATTTTAGTCGCAAGCGATAGAAATAGAATTGTTTTAGAACTTGGCCGTGGTCGTGAGCCCAGCGTGGAACTATTAGAAGGCAGCTCAGGGTAGTAATTGCATCGCGGTCGTCGCTAGGTGAAGGTTTTTGGCCAGCGGACACAGAGTGGCATAGTGTTCGAGTGACAATACAACCTCCGAATGCATGCAACTTGGAGCAGTTGCAACGATAAAACAAGCTCAAATTTACAGTGGTAAAAAGGGTGCTCAAAATATTACTTCAATGACAGTTACATTGGCACATAAAGAGAAAATAATTCTTTAAAATGTACGAAAGCAAAAACTGAACGAAAACAATTCAACATCAATGTTTTGCCCATTGCTCTAGTAGGTAATCTAGAACATTTATAATGCTGTAGCATGTATCCTTGAATAACAACATTGTTCGTTAGTCCGATCCTAATTAAAGCCTAAGCAGTTTGAAGTAGATCGAAAAAAAACATTTCAAAATGTTGCTGGTTGCTGAAAGGTTTAAAAGTAAAATTTAAAGGTCAAAGGTTTTAAAAGCATATAAGTTGAGAGCTACTGAACTACTACAACCTAATTTATCACTTCGTAATAGTAGACAAATTTTAGTTTGGATTTTTTGTGATTAATGTAGCTTCGATACGATTTATTTTCATGTTATTATGTTCATGTTTGGATAAGATATCATCTCATTATCATAATCGGGACTCTTTGCATGTGCAACCTTTCCCATTTCTCATGTGGACTGTGACTTCACATTAGAACTTTCAACAGCAGACCGCAATTGGCAAAAAAATCATGCGAAAGAAATGTCCACAAATATGCAAGGCTTGATGGGTCCAGTCTGATCATAGAAGGACTTCTGCTCTGTAGCGGAAAGTCCTTTCGTCTTTTCGCACTCGGCTGAGTTCTTCTAAGCTGAACAATGATCAACTTAAAGAAGTTATATGTAGCCACTTGTACCATAGACTGTTCAAATTGATCAAGTACGGGGCTTTCCAATACTGCTTTGCCAGAGGACGGCTTTCATCAAGTGGTTTAAGGCATAATTTGTCCCATCTTCCAGGCGGAAGACAAGGTGGATTTCAACAACTATAATTTATGGATTCGAACGCCGTCTTTGTGCCACTTCAGTCAAGTGGCATAAGTTCTCGCACGTTTTTCACGCTTTTCACATTAAGTTGCACGAAACAACAACAAAAAAACGGAAGGTTCGTCAGGAACTCCTCTGTCTTGTAGTGTACACCATTTTCTTCGGTCGGCTTTTTGGAGAATATCGATTGGAATTCATGTTACGACCCTAATACGAAGCGTCGAAGGTCGATGCGAATTAGGTAAACGTGTGAATTAAGATTCCTCGCGTCCATTGAGAATATTTCATTAGAACCAGTGTATTATTGACACTTTGTATCTCCGGTTTCAGTTTAAGTTTCAAAGCTAGCGCTTGGTTTGCCCTCTGTTGCTGGGTTCTACTACGAGTTGTACGAGCAACTGCCAAGTAGATTCATCTATAAGATCTGATGGTACGTATTTAGGAATGTCGATCGTTTTTCTCAACGACTACCAGCTACGCGTTTAGTGGATTAGGTTATTTGGAGAGGTCTCTTTTGCGGATCGGACCCGGCCTGATCAGACTAATGTATTCGAGCGCGGATCCACTTTGACTAATCGAGTTGCCGCTTTTGTTTTCCAGTCCAAGGATTGCGCCCTAACCCACCATTAGCCGTGGCCGGCCGACGTCGGCGGTCGACGGCGGTTTCGACGTGAGCCCTTTGGGTTTGATGGATGGAAACTGCTACGGCAAAGGTCAAAAGGAAGTAGCGCGCGCTCGCGCACACAAAACACAATTTCAGCTATTGGTCGATGAGGCTGATCCCCTCGGTCCCTCCTGCCAACCAATCGTTGACCTTCTCCGGCGATCCGTTCCGAAGCCGAGAGCTACTGCTCGCTCCAACTGCGATTATGAATCATCTGCGGCCCATCGAAGGCATCGCTCGGGATTCGTTTCGGATGCACCGATCGGATGCTAATGATCGGGCTGCCCGGCGAATCGATGACAACATCCGGTACCAAGGGCACCATCCGGCCGAACCGGGGGACAAAGAGCGCTGCTGGAAGTTGTTAGATGATCTGGTGGTGTTCGGTGTCATTATCGCCACTCCAAGGGCGAACCGCGAACCATTAGGGCCGGGATTGCCTGACTTGCCGTTTTCGCGCGAAATGGCGATGACGGGGCGGGGGGGGATTGATGAGATGAGGAGGGGGTGATTTGATATTTGCTTCCCGCGGAAAAGCGTCCTCGAATTCAGCGGCTCCTGTGGGAGTTGTGGCAGTTTCAAGACATCTCCACGACATCGCGAATTGAGACATCCAGCCAGGTCCGACACGGTGCACCGATAATTATGCAAATCCGACGCATGTTCGCGGGCTGCCTCTGGTCTGGTTCCCGCCCGTGCCGTTGGCCAGATCCAGTGTCGGGCGTCCACCGGACGGACCAAGGAGTGTCTGCGTGACGCCGATTCCGGACCACCGCGGGAGTTTATCAACCTCGCGGACCCGCGCTCCTTCGGCGCGGCTCAGCAAGTTGCCTGCGTGTTGCCGCTGCCCTCCTATGATTAGCGCGCCCTTTAACGCGTCGAACTGGGCCCCGGCTGAGATATGAACCCTTCATAATTACCATTTTTTGCCGCGTTTACCCCGTTGCGTTCTGTTCTGTTCTGCGTTCCCCATCGCGCAATCGAAAACAATATCCAAACGCGCATCAACCGTGTTCGAAAACCGGGCCCACCACTCCCCCCTCCCCCCGTCCGGCGTAAGCGTTCCCACCTTTTGCCAGCCGTGGCTGCCACCGGTTTTCCGGAGTCGATTCTTGCCCGGGAGAAGGTTTTCCGTCGGTTCGCTCAATTTTAACGGGATCGTCGCGATTTTTCTCTGCCATTAATCGCCCCACGCCCCCCCGGGGGCCGCGCATAGAACCGCGAATTGTTTCGCGAAACAAACACCAACAACAACATCACCATTATCCGTGTCCTGTCCCCCTGCCCTTCGGCCCCACCGGCGCATGGCTTGCGCGGGAATTGATTAAATTGCTGGCTGCAAAAGCATAATGAGGACTACGCATGATGGCGTGGGGAACATGATGATGTTGGGCCGGGGGGCACCGGCCCGGCCGCCCGGCTCGGCGGGGGCCACACACCATTTGGGGCACCACACCAACTTCCCAACGCTGCCCCGGGCAAGCGGCAAGCGGGAATGCTTTTGGAACCACCCTGTTCCGTTCGACGGACACGCGGCGTCGGCCACGATTCGCGAGATTTAGCGCGCGGTTTAGGGGTGGAGTACCACACACACACACCAGCGTACACACACACACACACTCAGTGACTGATAAAAATAAAATGCAAACGTTCTTCGCATCCATCCATCAGATTCTCCCACAATTACGATGGGGGAGCGCGAAGGGGAGGTTGTGGTGTGGTTCCGGTTCGGTTCCCGCTCCTGGTTGCGGCGGGCAACATTTCTTCCGGCCCGCGTCCCACAGCCACCCAGCCACCCAGCCGGAGTCCCGGAGGGCGCGTTAATGGTTGTTTGTTTCTTTCAACTATTTATTTATTTTTACGCCCCGGACTGCAATGGCCCCCAATAGCGATTTCGAGGGTACCACCGAGGGTGTGGAGCGTCGGCCAGCGTTATGGTTATGCATCTCTGCGTCCCTTCCGCGCCATCGCACGCCACCATGGCCGCCCGACCGGCCGCTCGTCCGCACCCAACGTCCATTAGAGTATTCTAATTTTTATGTTCAAAATGCGTACGTAACATGTTCGCCATTTTTTGTTGTTGTTGGTGTTGCGTTTCGCGCAGCGGCGCAAAGAATGCATAATTACAGGGCTCGCCCTCCCCCGGTGCCGCCCGGTGCCGTCGGTGATTAATGCCGATGTACGGCGGGCGTGAAAATTTGACTCATATCATTGGCGGTGCGTTAATCGTATCGGGCCTGAGGCCGGTCCTTCGGTTCTACGTCAATCGCTTGGCTTGGGGTTCGGTTGAAGTCTGTGAACTCGTGATTTAGCACCCTGTCGTTCGTTCGAGAAACTCCTGGGGGTCCCTTGGAGAGTCTATCTCGTCGTCGTCAGATGTTCTAGAAATTTTCGTCTAACTAGATCGTTGAGATCCTTCAGACTTTTTGGGGCAAAACATCCCAACCCCGATATCCAAATAGTTCTCTCAAATCACCGTTACTTAAATAGTCAAGTCTAGGACGTAGGTTGAATATTTGGCCAATTTAATATCGAAATGATTTGAAAAAGTAATTATCCAAACAAATATTGAGCGACAGCTAGACAGTAAATTTTAGAAAATAAAGGACGAAAGGTAATGAATTGATTGGCATATTTCTGAGACGTTGGCTTTTGAGGGATTCCATTCCAGAGCATTCCATTTGGACCTTTGGACCACAGAATGTAACCATTTGTAAAGCTTAGTGCTTAGTGAAGAATTTGCAATAAATTTCGTGCTTCGAATGGAATTTTTTGAGTAGAACCGAATCGATGCTCAAGTTGAATGAAAAGTGTTCATAAACGACAAGTTCGAAGTGAAGCATCTGAGGGCACTTACTTTGAAGGGAATCAAACGATTTGTGATTGAAACATCTAAATTGCAGGTGTATCTAAATTGCTGGTTTGTTGAAAAGTGCTGCACACTTGCTTGCAGAAGAAGAACTAAATAAACCTTAGAAGCGCCCTTAGTCGACTCTACACACCACAATTTATTTTGAGTAGTGGAAGCATGGCGCCGTGTTCAACGCGAATTTTTGTACCACTGAGAAAGTGAATCGTAGTGAGATTTGTCGTCGTCTACAGATTGTTCATTGTGACGATGGGTGAAAACATTCCGTGGTTGCCAACCTGGAAAAACCTTAATTATTGACAAAACTCGCCGCGACTTCCGATCATTGCATCCGACGGCAATCGTCGAAAATTTTGTTTATAAATGACCGGCCAATTACTCAATAGCGAATGGTAAATCAAATTGGAATATCCAGGGAACATGTTGGCTTCATGATTGAACAATAACGCTGGTCGACACGCTTCGCATGCATCTTAAGGGGGTCTGAAAAACCAGAAGTTGCAACCGGAATTCCACACCCTCCGCATGCACCAGAACTTGCGCCTAGTGATTTGTATGTTTTTCCTCTCTTTAACAGATACGTTTCGAGTAATTAGTGCAACTCGGACAGTGCTGCACAGTGAATTCTTTCCAGAAGGTACGTCTGTCGACAAACAGTACTATTTGGGTTTTTTGAGTCATTTGCGTGAATCAATCCATCAAAAACGTAAGGATTTGTGGCCGAACAAATCGTGGATTTTGCACCACGATAACACATCATCCCGCAATGCCATGGCGAGAGTTTTTTCCAAAACAAACTAGAATAACATAAAACAACTACCGAATATACTTGGTTCTTCCTGTTTGTTCGAATAAAAAAGCCATTGAGAAGCACGCATTTGAGCTCCGAGAGGAGATAATCGCAGATGGCACCAATGGAGATTCCAAACTTAGAGTTTAAAAAATGTTTCGAGGATTGAATCAAGCGTTGGCATAATTCAGTTGCAGTCCATGGGTCCAAGGAGACAATATCGATTTTGAACAATGCACAGATATCATACATTTTATAAATGAACTAGCAGGCCCGGCGAACTCTGTTTCGCCCCAGAGGCAATGGGCCCCCGGTGATAGGAGCAGTCGGTAAGGCTCGTCCCTGTATCGCAGCTGGCCATGGGTTCGATTCCCGATTCCGGCGTTCCAGGGGGGTTGGCGCGGGACTAACAACCCGGCCCGTAAAAACAAACGTTTAGAAAGACTATCAGAGATTAACATTGTCGCTGGTTGGTGCAGGCTAAAACCGTTCAACGGTCGTTGTCCAATAAGAAGAGAAGCACTTCATTTCGTCAGCTGATCTTGG
>NW_026454603.1:0-7225 GCF_943734635.1 Anopheles cruzii | reverse complement strand
TGGCAGATCGTTTGACTAAAACTAACACAAATTATGCACGCATCGCACGGTGATGATGGCCATTTTTCGCTCACTTCACTTGATCCTCGACCGAGCGACCGGACAGAAGGGGACAAGCGAGCCAGCGAGTGGGGAAAGATCAAGAGCAGTGCAACATAATCTTCCTTTGCCTCCAGCCGCCAGCGTTGACCACCGACCTGGCCTGGCCGGGGCGATCGTCTTTTTATGATCATCTAACCGTGTCGAGGAGAAGGTTTGCAGAGCCGGCAGTAAGAAAGAGAGGGGCAACAGGGCTGGCGAGTGAGTGAGTGAGCGAAACGGGAAACCATAATTGTAAGCAAATCGGTCCCCGCGCGCGAGAGCCGGGCGCGATAAGCAAACATAACACCGCACAAAAACGCACCACATCCAGCAAGACGGCAACATGTCCAACACATGTGTGTGTGAGCGAGAGAGGTAGAGAGAGGGTGAGGGAGAGAGCATAACGAGTGGCAAAGACACGGGTAATTGGTGTTGATGTTCGCCGCTTCGCAACGCCACCGATGATGCCGCGCTGATGATGATGGTGATGTGGTGATAATGGGTTGTTGCGGTGCGGCGGCGGCGGCCACTAAACGACGCCGTTGATGATGCTGCTGATGATGATGATGATAATGGTGCAATAATTACAATTATTATTCGCCATTTTGAGCGCCCCGCGTGCGACAACGCCAGCGTCGATCGTCCTCGTCGATGGCGATCAACGCGGCGGCGGTCCGAGGATCGCCAGAGCAGCACCCGAAGCGACGTCTCCCGAAGTGTAATGTTTTTATTTAATTAACGAGACAATTATTTTGTCATCTAATTACGGGCGCGAGCTCGTGCGCCATGAGTGGCTATAAACGTCTAATTTAGACATCGACACCGACCGGGGCGGGGGGGCAGTCAGCAACGGGGCCTCTCGGTAGCCACCTCAAGCACTTAGCGGACAGGTGCTAAGTCACCCGTCCGCATCATGATGGCTGTGATTGGCCGACGGAGAGTCGGCGCTCGGTGCGAGACTACTAGTCGCCCGCTCCGCCACCCATCAAAGCACGTTGCAATTACATCATCATCATCATCATCATTGTCGCACTCGGAGATGGGGATGACGCCAGCAGCGATGGCGCAGGTGCAGTGGCGCATAAAATGGCCCCCCGGCGGCCACCCACTGGCCCCCTCAGCAGGGGGTGGCCGCATTTGCTCCGCCTTTTCGCCGGTGGTGCTCGGTTTAATGAAATCATTCGACAGTCACGGGGTGGTGGGTGGTTAGCTTGCCGCTGATGGGTTGGGTGGTGGTTGGTGGTCATTGAATGTGCGGTACTAATGGAGGTTCATGCATTGTTTCACGGGCATTCGCTTTGCTGCTACCCGGCTCCGGGTGGTGCGTTCAGGCGGATCCGTAAATCCGTCACGGAATTCGGATGCGAAGCGAATGAGCGGGATGGGTGTGTCGAGCGCAGTTTTTGCATAAAACGCGTTACGGTCGTTAGTTTTTCAGTGAAGCTCATTTAACGCGGATAAATGACGCAGTTGACTGCGAATCAATTGCTGCAAATGAAATATGACTGAATTTAACATGCATTTATTTGAATTTAGTTTGTTTAAACATTCAGATTGAAGAATCGATGCTCTCGGTAAGCTGTTAAAACTTTTGTTTATTTTCTACAAAAGAACGGTTCATCTAACATTCTCCATAAACTGCCCAAACGTCGCGTTCTTCTGGCACTGCAGGATCATAATATCTTCTGAATTTTGTTTTAAGATCTCACTGAGAAGATTGAATGGATTGACTAAATAAAATACAGCGTTAAAAATTTTGTAGTTTCGATATCGAAAAGGGTCAACTCAAGTGTCAAACTTTTAGTCATTTTCATTTTCGTCTGTCATTTTCGAAAATAAATCGCTTAACAACAAAATAAAGTGTTTAAATTATTAAGACTTACTAAAAAAGAGGGGATTCAAACGTAAGTACAGTGCATTGGTAAGATTGTACTAAAATTTTAAAAATTGTGCACAGCTTTGTATATTCAGAGGGTTGTACATCATCGTATCGTATGTACAGCTGAAAATATAGCCGCTGTAAGTGCAAGTGTGTCCGAAGATCCAAATTTGTCGATAACACTTCGAGCTCCACAAATGAACTTTTATTACGGGTCGTTATGGCAAATTTTGCATCTTTATTTGTAGCTGCATCTGTATAAAATTGCCGCATCTGGTGCCCTGAAAACCTGTAATCGTTTGAAAAGAGGTCGTTACATTCAGAAAAGGTCACAGGTCAGGAAAAGGTTTGTCAAAAACGACGCAGCGAGGATCTCTACCATCAATTTCCAGCGATACCACCAGATGATAACATCTTTTCTTTTGGCCTGCAATTGAAGATATGGACTTCGAAGATATGTGCCTTCAGCTTGACGGGCCGCAATACACAATACGAGTGCTTCTCGATCTATTGGGAGAGAAATGCTGATGGGGGTAAAATTTCGCATTTTGAGGTACCACCCGAAATGTCCAAAAAAATTATTGAAAATTATCTTAATAGAATCGACTAATTCCGAGGCCGCCGTCTAAACGATATTGTGTTTTTTATGATAAAATAATATTCCCTAAAAAACTTCATGAATTGCACTGGCAACAGGCTGCTTGTGAATGTAAGTCCCTCAAACAAGTCGAACCGAACAAGTTCACCCGCGTTCAAGGTCTCCAGTCGCTACTCGCACTCTGGCTGGCAGTGGCCACTTGCCCCGGTCAAGTCCGTAACTCTTTTTCCGCAAGCCCCGGGGCGTAAATTTGCGTCTCCATTTACGGGGAGTGTACGCCAAGGATCCGATTTCATCCCGCCGGCCACGCAGCAGCAGCAGCCGCATACATCACGTCAAACGCGAGCCGGTCGAAGGTGCGGGAATTCCTAAAACCCTTCCACGGTGACACCATCGGCCAGAATCCGCGGCAACCTGTCTTGGCCAGTCGCCCCAGTCGTCTTATCACAATGTTGCGATCGTTGTCATCGGTCGGTCGCCACCTTTATCGACAGCGATCGATCGATCGCATAGATTATCGATTTTGTCACCTGGGGCCAAGTCGGTTGGTCGGTGCGGGTAGTGCCGGATCGTATGAATCATTCCCCAAACGGGTGGACAGGATTGTTTGTTCTGGGCCCCCGGTGTCTCCACTAACTAGTCCGTAGTACGTGCAGCAAATCGGCATGAAAAATGAACATGACAGCCTCCGGTGGTCCGCCAGCGTTGACGATGTCCGCGAGTCCGGGAGTCACCGCCCGTCACCAGGCACCAGCTGCACTTGGGCCACTCGGGCGGTGCTCCATTCTGGGTGCGTAGCTTCTTACTAGCCGGCCCGGCCTGGGTGGGGTTGAAACATTTGCGTCCACTACGAAACACCGAGGGCCCGAGCACGTGTGTCTGCGGCTGAGTGCGCTTGACAAATGAGGTATGAAGTTTAAATTGTTTCAATAATTTATTAATATGATTTACAACCCCCCACGGACGGGGCGGCCGTGTCTCGTTGTTGGTGACAATGTACGGTGGCTGGCCACCGCTGCGGCTTTGGAGCAATAGTCGTCGCCTGTCCCAAATTGTGCCCAATCGATCGCCCTATCTCGGCGATCGATCGATCGACTGTTGATGGTCTCCCGACGCAACTCGGTTGCTATCGGCTTCCATTTATTTCGCGATCAGCGATTGGGGGGCGAGAGTCTTATTTATTGATCTCCGGCACGAGGGTCCCATTTTCGGGACTCCTTTCGAGTGCACTCTAATTAATGCCTCCATTTCGCCAGCCGATCGCAATCTGGAGGGGTGACGAAATGGCCGGTCTTTGGCCGGGCTTTGACCGGGAAATTATGATCCGGCATGCGTGCGCACCTTTCACGGCTTTGGCTTTGGTTGATGTGCGATGCGTGATCCCGCGATGTTCGCGTCATCGCCAGCCAGCCATCATACACTTGCCCGACGACGGCCCACAACTCGGCGTTAGTTGATGCATATTTTTGTAAGGTATTAAATGCGCCGTAAAACAGCGACTGCGGGGTCCTGCCGTCGCTGATCACACATTCAGCTGCCAATCGCCTTTTCAGCGGCCAATTTATGCTGCGACGGCCAACTCTCGCGCTCTCTGGCGCCTCTTTGTTTGGCTGGTAATTTCTTCATTCGAACTTCAACATCTTCTCCGCGGGTCCGCGGGTCGCTCGCTTGAGTCATCGTTCTCGGCCAGCGTCACTCCGGCGCATCGTTCGGTAAAACGGGGGGCTCCCTTTAAATCGTCCGTCTGCGCCGTGCTTATGCGGTGCAATTTATGATGCATGTGGCCGGCGCGACTCTCGCTCGCCTCAATATGATACAATTAATAGCTGCACGGATTTGGCGCCATTCGCTCGGTCTCGGATCGGTCTCTCGGTTGTAGATTTATGTAATTCACCGCCGGTTCGGCCCGGCCGGCCGGTCAAAGGGTGCCATATGGGCCATAAAGGCTGGCGCATATGTTGGCGGCTGGCGATGATGAATGGGACTCCAGCGCCAGCCGTCGTCGTCGTCGTCGTTGTTTGTCTACGCTGGAGCCCGAGATCCAGTCCGGGAGCCGGACGGACACCGGACACCGGATTCGCGACCGGGCGACATGCGCAGGCGACAACGCAACGGGTCGGACACGTGCGTGCGTGGTTCCTCCAGCTACCTCGAGTCCTATTGAATTATTGAGTTGATTGAAAACCCGCACCAAGAACTCCAAGTGTCTCCCGGAGCCATTCTTCGGTGCGGTGCTTTTCACGCATTTCGTTTCGGCCCCGAGCCGATCGCTGGGCGTTGAGTTGATGAGTTGCTCGTTGTTTGACTTTAATGCACTTCCTTTTGCACGTTTAATGCACTTCACGCAGGTCGCATAAAAGAAGGTCAACAGTGAAAAAGGGCGGCCGGGGCCTTTCACTCCGCGAATCGTTTATTGAACTTAATCTGTTTTGCAGATAAAAGCGCATTCAAAAGTTTTATGAGCTCCGATCTATTCAACCGTCCGCAGCCCGTGTACGTTGTAATTTTACGGTCCGCTCGACGGTAAGAAGGACCATAGAATTGTATTTTAAAGGGGCCAAAGTTTACTCTCCTTCCCGGGGGTCATCGTCATCGGTTTGCGAAAGGTGACGACGTGCATTTTGGTGGTAATTAAATTGAAAATTAAACCTCACACTGTTTGGCATCACGCAAATCCGATACGCCATCCGCGGCCGGCTGGCAGCTTAATTATTGTCCGCACCGGGTCTGCGATATCATATGGCACGGACATTAATTTCAACTTCGCTGATGGCCGCAGCAGCATCAGCGCGAGGACCTTCGGTGCGAGGAAGAGGATCGTGTGCGAAATGGCCATTATTATTCATCTGCTAGTTTCTTCGTCTCCTTTTGCGAACGCTCCGGTCCGCCGACGGTCATCCCACGTCGGTCGGCTCGCTAACGCCGTGCGTCAGGCTACCGTAAAACCTGTCGCGTCGGTGTCTTCTTGGCGGTGGAGGCCAATTCTAGCCAACGCTCGGCTTCCCATGCAGGAGCTGGCTGGCTGACTGGCTACGGCTGTAGCGCTTAATGATCTCCTACTGGTCCACCTGGTAGCGTCGTCAAGCGTCACCCCGACAGTAGCGCAATAACGCAGACAATAAATGGGGCCCTCGGACCCAGCCAGACAGCCCCCCCCGTCGAGAAGCGTCGGCCTCTGCCCACTCTGCGACTCTGGACCTAGGACGATCGGGTGCGATCGAGTGAAACAAAAATTGTTCGAATTAAACACGTATGAATGAGCAATGGAAAGGGGACCAAGCAACAGCTCTCAACGAGCCGGCAGCAGTCAGCGGTGTCACCCTTCTCCAGCCAAAAATCTGGCCAGCAGCTCCCAAAAGCCGCCAGCCCGGGTGGAATGTCACCAACGCCATCGGCCGGCGACAGGTGACTGGAAAACAATTTACCAGGATTTGCATATTAAATTGAATTAAATTATGTTGCGGCGACGGCGACACGCACACACTTCATCGATACCCGCGGACTCGCCGCCGAGAGATTGTCTCGCCCACGGCCGACCAACTTCAGCCGTGATCCGTGGGCGGAAGTAGCAAGTGGACACGGCATGCGGGCACACGCACCGCTTGAACCACTACGGGATCAACGCAGAATTCGAGCGACATCAAAGTAGCGAACTCTCTTATCAGCCGGCAGCCCCAGAGGCCACCGATCCGTTTAGCATTAACATGAGCGATGATGGGGCGCTGGGAAGGGGGGTGGGGGAGGGAAATTACTTGCCAGGAGCGGTCCGTTTTGTGTGACAACCGTGATTAGCTGTCAGCGTGGTGGTCGGTGAGCGTGAGCCGAGCGGGGAGCCTTGTGACGAATGGGGCGGCCGATGATTAGCGATGATTAGTGTCGCTTCGGAACAGGTTGCCTCCGGGGGCGCTCCGGTCCGGTCCGGTGTGTGTGTGTGTGTGTTGGGTTAACTCGTTGACCGGACTTAATGACAATGTTTGACGCCGATCGCCGATGCGACGGGTGAGTGATCGGTGGGGAAAGGAGCTGGGCGAGGAGTTGACAGTTGATTAAGCTGTAAGGCGACGATCGTTGGGTCCATTGATTGGTGATTGGGGTAATTTGGAGAGGTTACGCACCAGGCGTGCGGGTGATTAGCGAGATCTTGCGAAAAACGTTGCCCAACTATTCATGCTTCATTGCTTAATTGCTTGCTTTTCATTTAGTTCTTTTTATTTATTAACATGCAAGTATTTATTTAGTTTGGTAATATTTCAAAAAGTTTCTTCTCAAGAAGAACGCCTAACGTTCAAAGGACTTTCGAACGATTAATTTCCTTTTCTTTAATCTTATCGCGCGGCCGAGTGCCACCAAACCGGCAATCGGATCGACGATCTCGTCCCGCGATCTCGCACAGCGTGCATTAGTTTTTTTTGCCCGGAAAGATAAGGCCAGCCGTTGCCAGCCAATCTGCCCGCCAATCAGTTAACGAAGCCATTGCCTGCCGTTAATCCTGTCGGTGGCAGTCGCGGTGGCAGTGGTCAGTGATCCGATTCGAGCAGCATTCGCCGGTCGCCAAGGTGGACAGCTTAATCCGAGGAGGATGCCAAGTGTCTCGGGCCCGGCTACCGTCCTCCGGCTGCCGTGAAGCTTAAGAAGCTTCACCACGAAGCTTCGCGAAGAACGCAGTG
>NW_026454602.1:0-7229 GCF_943734635.1 Anopheles cruzii | reverse complement strand
TGAGGCGGTGAAACAAATCAAATTACCGTTCCGTTTGCATGTTTGTATACTGTCGGAATTCACGTTGCTCTGATGATTGCTAACGGGACACATTAGCTGCTGACGGCTCGGTTCTGTTGCTTCCCGTGGTTTGCTTTGCCAATTATTTTCAGTAAGCAGGTATTAAACAAATGCTACTGTGGTCCGAAAAATAACGGGAACCATTGGTCTTCGGTTGTGACTTGTGGCTATTGCATACTAGGTTGTTCAAAAAGTTTTTGTCTCGATAAGAAGGACACATTTTTATGTTGTGAAATACACTTGATTATTCAGTATGGCCTTTAATTTATGGATTTTTCCCATTTTCAAAACGCTCTTGTGAAGAGGTGCATTGTTCCATTTTTAGCAAATACGGCATCCGTTTTGCACAGAGCTTTCTGAAATCCAATACTTCAGTCATAATATTGGTTGTACTGCTCAATGAGATGGCTAGGCCTTATACTAAATCTCTTGAAGTGATTCGACGATTTTCCAATATGATATCCTGTAAATTTTATACAGTATCAGGTGTTGTGACTGTTTTTTTACGTCTTTGACGTAGATCGTCTTGAAAACTGCGTTTAAACTTAGAAACCCACCTTTTAATCCCCTAATTAAAGGTGAAGAGTCTTTATACACGTTCAACATTCGTTCATAATTTTCCTTTGCTTTTAAACTTTTCAAAAATAAAAATTAAATCACTGCACGATACTTGATTTTTTCCATTGTCAAAAATACTGTGACATGTTGATACTAAATAACTTGTAGAAAAAAATTAGGTCACCGATTGAAATGACACTTTACATACGTTCATATGAAGATTGTACCAATATATAAAAAAAAAGATTAGGCTCGTAGCAACGCCCTCTGGTATCGAGGCAGAAAACTTATTGAACAACCCAGTAGAGTAAGGATTATTCAAAAGGTAAGGCTATAGATTGAAAATAGTAAAGAAAGTCTCTTCGAACCATTTCGAGACTTTCAGCTTATGTGAATTCCTGATAATGTTTGGCCACAGTAGTAAGTTGTACGGAAACGGTCAATGCTGTGCGATGCATCATTGTTGAAAGTCACAAACCATTGGAAAACTTTGCGCCCAAAAAACAGATAGCTAAGGTTGTGGTCACTCTGAATCCGATGCAACCAAACCACGAACGAACGTGAAGTTATGTGCAATGAGCCAACCATAAACCGAACCGGCGAGAGTGAACGATCCACCACAACGCAAGATCCACAACGGTCGAACAAAGCGCTTCATAACGGTGTCATCCAATAGAGAAGGCGTTAACGAAACGCACCCTGCATCCGTCTCCTTCGACCGGCCGTGCTTCGGCTCATAAAACCATTTAGCACGCTTCGAATCGCAGCTGACTCATCCGGTCGCCCGGTCCGCTTTGGCCTGAAAGGGGTGCGTAGCATCGGGTGCGTGGGTGAAGCCATGCTTTTCACGCGTTTCCAAAATTTAAATTTAATGCGCAAACAAAGCCCGCGCGCGTTACGTGGCACCGTTGTTGCCGCAGCTGATGCAGCGCACTTCTCTCGTCGGTGACGAACTGACGAACGGTGGTGAAAAACATGCTTAGAGGCCTTTTCGTAGAGGCCGGAGTGAAGCGGGGACGGCTGGCTGGCCGGTCGGTCGGTCATAAAAATTCAATTAGCCAGCTCATTTGAATAAGCGATCCGTCTTCTCAGTCAACCGTGGTTTCCCCAACCCGCCCGGGGGCCGGAGCCGCGTGAAAGATTCAATCCGGGTTTGTTCATTCTTACGAAGCCGAACGTTTTGGCACGTCCGTGGCCAGCTGCCCCAACGCCGAACCCGGAGGAGCTAAGCCGGTCTCTGCGCGACGACTTATTGGCCACCGTTACGGCGTACGACTGCAGATGGTCCCCGCCTCGCAAAGTCGGCCAACTGAGCCACGAGCGATTGTTTTGGAACAATCGTGACGATGTGAAGTGTATGGTACGGTTCGCTACAATTCACGCCCGCGGAACGGTGAGTTGGCTTTCCGCGGGGCACAGTGCGTGATGGAAATGATACTCAGTCGGCCACTGGTCGGTTCGTCTAAGGAATATTTGGTCCGATTCCAAGATGGCCTTCACAATATTGCATTATTTTGTGGCAAAGATTGAACAATGGCTGATCAATATTGATTGGGATAGAATATAAACATTGAACACATTTAAAAGATTTAGTTGAGTAGGTATATGTGAAATAGATAATAGAAAACACTCAAAACAATGTTCTGCTAACGGCTTTTAAACGTACTGCTGTTACCAAAAACAATTAATGCATTTCAATCGGTTAAATTCTAAACAAAGAATACGATTTAAATGTTATGCGTCGTTTGCGCAATGCTGACAAAAAGACCGGATTAGTGGAGAGACAATTCTTGGTTCTTGTACTGGTATGACGAGGAAGCATCACATTTTCGTGATCAATTCGTGATCATTTCGACGCATACTCGACCCAGATTATTCCACAACCACCGTATTCGCCTGACTAAGAACCATGCGACTTCTGGCTATTCGCTAAGCTCAAACGACCGATCCGAGGATCCTTTTGCAGTCAATAGTTGAGCCGAAGCCGGAGCCAAAACGAAGAATGTGTTGAAGGCTATTCCTAAACTGAAATTCTCGGACGTCAGAAATAGGAACAAATGTAGACATATAGATGTATTGTATAGAAAACCGAGTACTTCAAAGGAAACGACATAATTTTTAGAAGAATAATGAAAGTGTTTTACAGTTTTAAGCGAATTCCCGATATATTTTGCCCACAGTAGTATGTTGGTGAACCCAAACCATGAACTTTATCAGATTAAATATTCACTACAGAGCTCGTTCGTAGTTTTCCAAACTGTCATCTCCTATTGCTACCCACATTTCATCTCTACGCTGCAAAAGGTTTACAATTTTGCCACACTTCTTTTGTCCGTCTCTGTGCCGTTATCCAACTTCGTTCGGTAGTGTTCCGTTCCGTTTTTGCCGCCACCTTCGAATGTAATACTTCTTCGCCCACTATCCATCGTTTGCATAAACGTGGCGACGGTTACCCATCGATGACAGTTGCCCGTACCGAACGGAAGTTGCCGTTCAAGGCACACAAAAAAAGGTGCCCACTAACGGCGAGGAGCCGAAAAAATGGGTGGAAAAAAATTGAACCATTGAAAGTACCCACGAACCGTAAATCGCGGAGCGATCCGGACCCGTGGGGGGTGGCAGCAAAAAATGAATATTTAATTACGAGCCTCTACTGCGCCCTGCGCTCGAACTTTTCCGGCGGCGTGCACCGAATGGGAATGGCAAGATTATCAAAGTCACATCTTTCGATCCGCGAGTCGGTCGACGGTTGGACGAACTGCCAGCACCCGAAACGGACTCGGGTCTGCGCCGACGGCCGCTTGCCGATCCCACTCCCCGGCGGGGCCGGTGCCTATCGAAATGAGCCGGTGGAGGGTTATTATTTGAAAATCGTTAAGCGACTTCAAAGCGCGGACTGCGCAAACGAGGACACTTTTCAATTTGTCTTCCATCCACTCCAGCCGGCTTTATGCTCTGCTGCACCGACTTTGATCAAAGCGCGAGACGAAAGAACGGGGTGGCTGGCACAAGAAAACTGTCCGATTGATTGGAATTTGATTTAATGGAGGGCGGATTTTTTTTTCTCGGCTTTCGGCGCTCATATTAACTACTATTTTATTGTTTGCCACAATCCGTGGCCCAAACTGGTCTGCGCGGCCAACCCGGGTGGGGGGCCAATCAGAACGAACCCAAAGAACGAAAACGCAAATCATCTTCAGAAGAAGTATGAATTGACTATTGTTTGTCGAGAAGGAGCGTCTTTTTCCACCTCGGTTCGTTATTGTTTGCAACGGGACGCGGTACCGGCACCGAGGGGGGGTCGCGACGTCGAAGAATTTGCCTAACGACCTCCCAACTTCGTCTCCAATCATACACATTCGACTATTTCTCATACGCCCCCCCCCCCCGAACCGGGTGGGCTGGTGGCTGGTGCTGGCCTAGTTTCTGGAATGGTTCGGTTACGGAACATTAAAGTCACATTAGTTTTTGTCAATGCGTTGCCTTTTTGGTTTCGGCGTTTTAGGTGTGGATAGCGAGCTGGGCTGAGTTGTTTGGTTGAGTTGTTTGGAACTCATCTCACTTCGAATGCTGCCAACGACAACCAACCGTTAAAACGGGAAGACGGAGTATAGAATGGAGTTTCATTTTTGTAATTTGAAGTGTTGTTTTGTGTTCAGAACAACGTATGGTACGTAGCGCTGTCCTATTGAAACCAATTGTCGTCCAAGTTTTCAGCTTCAATTTCGCCAAAGAAACAATCACCCAATATTTCTCGTTAGCGTACGGTTACATTAACGGTTATGGTGGTTCCTTCTTCATTTTCGAAGAAAAATGTGCCGCCAGAAAACCAAGTCCGCACCAGATAGTCACTCGTTGTGGGTGCATTGGCTTCTCTTGCACGACGTGTGGGTTTTCTGAGTTCCAAATACGGCAATTCTGCTTATTAACATAGCCACCGAGGTGGAAATTAGCTTCGTCAGAAAAGCTAACTTTTCGGTAAAATTCATCAATCGTCCTTTTGCCTGATTTGCGTTGACTGCTAGGATGGTCATTGGTGCTGCTGCACGAATTGAACTTTATACGGCTTTTGTCATTTGTTTTAAATTTCATACAGTTTAAGTTGAAGACTAACCACTTTGGAAATAAGTTATAATATTTCTCAATTTTCTGCAAGCGTCTAGGGTCCCATTTCTTAAATGTGAAAGTTTCTACTAATAGTTTACAACTTCCAGAATCAAGTTTGACGTTTTAAATGTCAAGTAATCGGTAGTCTTAATAGAAGTACTAGAAATCAGCGGTGAAGAAGAAGAATAGAAATCGACGGTGTGGCCCATTCTTAAAACATAATACTTTGCCCAAAATTTGATTACAAGAAACATAGAAATATTTGATGTAGCGGAAGCGACGTCATACTTAACACTGCGAGCTACGCAAAACTGCGTCTCATGCTAGTTACGGTAGCGAAAGCCGTGGTTTCGGCATGACAGCCGAAACGTCGCGTTACATGTCGCGCCGGAATCCGGGAAAATATTCTACCCGGAACAATACGAGGCGCCAGAGGCACCATATGAAGCTGCCCTAATTTGCTGCCCACCACAAGCCGCCATGATGATGTGCGCGGGATGCTTGAGCTGTTGCTTGGGGCAATCGGGAGCGAGCGAATGGACTGCACACCTCCGTAACACCGTAACACGCACGCCGCCATCTTTCGCCGGCCGCAAGCTATCGCTTTCCGGACGCATATTTCTTCGCTTTCAGCTGACTTCAGCGCACTCGTATGGTGCCAACGGTTTCCACGTTTCCGGCCCACCGGGTGTACGGGAGTCTGAAGGTTGCTCCTAGCGATGGGCGGTTTTCTGCTGACCAGTCGCAAATCTCTCTCGTTGGCTTTCCGCGTTCCGGCCGGCCAAGAAGGCTGCGAACGCGCTTGTTGGTCAGCAAACGTGTTGGTCCAGTAGCTGCGTCCGTGGAGGACGCTCCGTGCTTCACGCACTAACACAACAACAGCAGCCCACGCCTAGCCGTAGGGCAGGACCGAACAGGAGTGGGCAAATGGACGATGATAAGAAATAAAAGTTTATGAGCTATGAAAGTTGTGATAAGAGCTCTCCGGGCCGTATCGCGTATCTTGATCTGCTAGGAGTCGGCCCGACCAACTCTGTGTGTGCGGTGGAAAGTGTTGGTCGTGGCCATATTACATCGCCCGGGATGTTGTTTTCCTCCATCCCGGGTGTTCCGCAGCTGGGGCCACGATCGTATCCATTTATGCGCCTATTTGGCCATTCTCGGCTGCCAGTTTCAATCCAGTCCGATGCTGCTCCGGCGCTGGGCGTTGTTCGAATGATCGAACACTTGCTGGTCAGTGGCCGAATATGGCGTCGTTCAGCAGATTTTCCCTTTTACGAGGACATGCCACCCTCACATGTTACATCGAATTGCCAGCGAAACCTAGCCCAGCTCGGCGTGTGAGACGAGGTGCGGATCTAGCTCTAACTTGCTGTTTGCTCGGCTGTTACTAGAAGGGCTGTTTGGTACCAACGATTCCGATGCCATTTTGTAATTTGGCTTTGAAATTTTCGTTTACCCTTCAACATTCATCTCGAGAGTGCTTGGAAGCGATGGTAAGGGTTTTATTTTATGTCGACGATGGCACCCGTAATGGCGCCAGAACAGCGATGAAACTGATCGCCCAATCGCCCCTACAATTGTGCATCGTGTTGTAATGGTAATAAGGTTTTCCCAACGTTGGCATTTATGCTGCACTGTGTGTCGGGATGCTTTTTGATATTGTTTTAATTTAATGTATTTGAAGAAGCAATAATAGGCCAACAGCAACGAGGAATTGCTTCAGCAGCTTTGATAATGGGTACCCATTCCAGCAAACTCATCGCCAAACGTTGACCTAATTAAAGATCGCGTTTATGATTTTGATATTGCATGTCATCGTCAGGATCGGTGCCCGTGCCTTGAAGCTAATTGACAGCGCTCGTCACGCCTGCACTTTTTATTGCCTTTTTACGCACTGTGCTCAGTCGTAAGATGCTATCGAAAGCAAACACAAAAAAGCTCAGCATAACTAACGTTCCCCGCTGCCGCGTTCTGTCGCGGACGCAACGATGCAAAACTATGCAACGGGTTTGTCACGACAGAAGGTGATAAAAATGGCCGCCTTCTTTGCGTGGCATTCTTGGCGTGTTCGGAAGGCGTTGGACAAATTCTTGCGATCCCGCCTCGACCGCCACCCCGAAGCCGTAGATGGCCTACCGTGGAGTGTGCAATTAATTAAACTATTCCCCTACAATGACTGCCGCGTGCAGAGGGCGCCGGTGGGCTGTGGGTTACGCTTGGGATGTTCCGCATCGTCATCTTGGCGGGCTCCCCCCCCTTTACGTAACGGGGGATCAACCGAAACGCAATGAAACTCCGGAAAGCATAGCCCTGGGAATGGAATAAAACTAACAAATTGCAAAGCCGACCGAAAGAAAGACGGGGGAGGTCCACGAGGGGGACGAGGCACCACCTGCAACTTCGAGTCGACCGTTGTGTCGTGTAGTTTGTTAGTTTCTTAATGTGTTTCGTTTTTTTATGTAAATTTTTCTATTCTTTTTAAGCGTCCATTAGCGCCCCCC
>NW_026454601.1:0-7231 GCF_943734635.1 Anopheles cruzii | reverse complement strand
CGGCACCGGCGGGAAGTGGGTTTCTCGGGGCCGCCTGTTTTGGGGAGCGCCCGCTGCAATCGAACAATTATGAGACATAAGTGAGCAGCAGTTCAAATAGCGGACGCCGGAGAGCTGCTTTTATCGTTGCCCACAGTCGCTGGCTGACTGGTGGCTTCGTAGTTTCATTAGACCGTGCTTCGATCTGTGCCATTTCATCTTCGAGTTAGTTTAGGAACTATTTGCGAGAGCGAAGATTTCGAAGAGAAGTTTTCGTTCGGTTCGTGACGCAGGATTTTAAATTTATTTCAAATTCAAACAAGAAAATAATTTTATACATAATTGCCGGATCACGTCCGAGTGACAATTGTACGCCAAAATTACTGCCTTTAAAATATTTGATGAATTAAATTTTAATTTTAATTTAATTTTAAAGATTTTCAGTTGTATGGCGACGTCTGTTCGTTCGTTCGACCGTACGTCATTCACAGTGAACGAGTATTACAAAAACAGCCCTGGGAAGGCCGTGGTAAAGATCCCGAAGGTTGAAAAATAGGTGCCACATGAACTGAATGAAAGACAGCAGGAAAACCGATAAACCACATGTGAAATTGTGGTACAAAAGGAAGTCATTTTTCCATCAGATCGTGATTGGGGATGGAAAGTCGATTCATTTTCAGAATCATGAAAAGAAAAAATTGATGGGTCAGTCCGTTACAACCATCAACTTTGAATGCAAAACCAAATCGATTCTGCAAATAGACAATGCTGTGTGTCTCGGTGGGACCATGAAGGTGTGGTGTACTCCAAGTTTCTAAAACCTGGTGAAACGGTTAATACAGATCGCTACTGACAACAAATACCGGGCCAGGAGATACGGTAAGGTAATTTCAGGGTACCACCTGTTTTAAGCAGCTTTTCCACACTGGCAAACAGTAAAATCTGGCCTTAATAACACATATTGTATGCGCTTTTGAATATAACACAGTTTCTTGTAGGTGCTCGATGACGTAATCGTAAATTGATTAACCCTCATCGGTCCCTCCAAAATTACATCGAATCGGTTCTTGCGTATGCGTGCGCATACAGACATTTTTCAAAAAATACAAAATTAACATTTTTCACAAAACTAACAACTTTAGTTATTTTTGTTTTGTTCATTGGAATGTTCTTTATTGAAGAAAAATGATATACGTGTCAAAAATTCTGAAAATAAGTAGTAAAAACGGAAAATAGAAAATCATCTTTTTGAGAAATATGCGAAAAATCGGGAGAAAAGTCAAGTATTCAAGTTTTTTTTATTTTTTGTAACATTTCTCGCAAATATCATATCGATGGTCAGCACAAACGAATTTGGCACACTTTCAACAACGTGTAGCAAAAACGTTTTTGTTAGTTTTGTATATGCAGACGTGGCAACGGCCTTTTTTGGTAGTGGGTGTCAAATGGCGCATGGGACCAACATTATAACAAACATTAGCAGCATCACTATTAGTCGGTCTTTTTTTGCGTGTTGCAATGTGTGGATCAACAAGAGCCATTCCCACAACCGATGACGAATAATTTGATTGATCTTTTCATTTTTCCAGTCTGGAAACAATTCGGTGAAACCAAAACACCTACATCATGCATACAAGGTGCGATCAAAAAGTAATGATAATTTTGCATTTACGCGGGCTATGTATGTTAGATGTTCGATTTAGGTTGCTACACATGTCAGTGACTTATTGTGAAAAGTTTGGCCATTTCGAGTGATTACTCAATTTTTGATAGCTGTTTGACTATGTACGTGTCTTGGCTCTTCGTCGATTTTTGTCTACTTCAAAAAATGGATGGCAAAGAAACTTTATCAAATTTTGTGCGAAAAACGAAATTAGGAGCGCCGATTGTTGACTGTGGCTTATGGTGAAGCTATTATGACCCAAAGCCGGGATTATCGGTGGTTGACAATTTTTCCAGAGGGCCAAGAAGATGTGAACGTTGAAAAGCCAAGTTTGGTCGAATGTGAACAGTGTTGCTTCAAGTTTTCTCGGATTGCAAGGTCGTGATGCATAATGAGCTGTTGCCAAATGATAGAATGGTCAATAAAGAATATTTCCTGCAAGTTATGCGCAATTCGTCCGAAGCAATCCGTCGCAAATGCCCGGACTTGTGGGAAACCCAAAATGGGCTGTCGCACCCCTGCTAACGCATCGTTGTTTCCGCGCGATTGTTTGGCCAAAACAACACACTAATGATGTAACACTAGTTGCCGTATTCTCCAGATCTGCCCCCCTTATGACTTTTTCCTGTTTCCAAATCTCAAATTACCGCTTCGTGGTCAATTACTTTTGGAGTAGACAAAAAACGAACATGAGAAAAATCTTGTCCAAGAAAAAGAGCCGTCAAAAATTGACTGATTATTCAAAATGGCCAAACTTTTCACCATGAATCACTGACATGTGCAGCAACCTAAAACCACAAAAAACTCGGACATACGTAGCCCCCAAAAATCCCAATTTTACAAAACTTTTTGATCACCCCTCGTATGTGTATGCGTACGCATACACAAAAAACCGATTCGTAACTATTTCTGCTCAGACAATACTACACATGCCTCAAATTTTTTGGTGATATGTTTCGATTCTATGACCAAAATAAATCTACTTTGGAGAAATTCAGACAATTTCATCTAACCGTTTTTATATAATTAAACATTTAAGAACCAAATTTTATGTGCGCGCATACAAAGAACCGATGAGGGTTAAATGCTCGACATTATCTTGTTGAGTATTATTGCTTATTGCTTCGTTCCTCTTTACATACAATAACCCATAAGCCATACATCTTTTCGCAAACTTCGATAGCTTTATGGTCTGTCAATGATTGCTGACTTAGCTACACGACTTTTGCTAACACAATGCTTGACGGGGTCCCATGTGGTCAAGTTACAACATAAAAATGCAAGTCCTTAACAAGAACGACGGCATCAGTGCTACCTGTCGTCCAGGCTTCAGCGAATGATGCCCTAATTACGGTCTTCTAGTGCAAGATTCCGAGAGTTTAGCGTGACCACCACGTTGCTTAATAGATAATCACGTCACGAAGACGTCATTGCACATTCAAGACGTCTAAGATTAGTCCAATACTTGGGACACCAAAGCAATCTGCTATATTCCGGTGCTAGTCTTACTGGCGGAGAATGTCAAAGATTTCAAGCGTTCTCTAGTGCCACATGAGAGACAACCCAGAGCAACCCAGCTCACTTATGTTGCGGCCTACATTAACATGAGAGATGCTAGAGCCTTCTCGAGGATAGTTGAGTAATGACGAATAATGAAGAGGGCCTTGTAGACATAAAAATTAGATTATTTTTCAGATCGTTGACCTTTTTTTGCCGAATGTTGATTTCGTAAAATCAAATAAAATGTCGAATTGAATTCAACCTTAATCGATATAGTTAACAGTCAAATTTGAATAATCAACAAGTTAAAGAAGCTACTGCCACTACATCTATTTTTGACGTTTCAACACATCTGCTCGAATCATGTTGCGTTTGCTGAAGGTTATTGTCCCACAGGAGGTCCGCACTGCAACGAGCTGAGGCAACGAAAGCGAGGCTCACCGTTCCGGAACAAGCCGTACCACAGCAAGCCACGAACGATTGCGCAATTGTGTGGTTCTGATACCGTCCGCCATGCAGATCCCCACCGAGCCTGCAAGGCATTGTGAGCGTGAGCAAAAGTGAAGATTTTGGAAAACTTAAGTTACTACTACGAACACCACAAGGCCGGCCGGCCGAGCAGTAATCCATCGTAATCCATCTAAGCTGCCCGGTGCTCCATCGCAGCGCTGCGACTTCTTCTTCCTCTTCCTCTTTGCACTTGCTTCTAATTGCAATCGTCCTTGAAATCAAAACCAGAGGCCTGCCGTTCGGCCCCACCAAAGGGTGTTCCACCTTAAGATTTATTATCGTCCAAATATTAAATTCTTAATACCCCGCGCCGGGCCTTCGGGTGGGCGCCGAAGCAAGGCAGGCAGGCGGGCAGGCACCGTTCCGTTCGGCCCACCCGGAGCCGTGTCGTGTCGAATCGAATGAAACAATCTGAGATTGCATGTTTGCAAGCTTGTGCGAGAAGCACCGGCAAAGCATTCCCGTCCGGCATCGTCCGGAATGGGAAGTTTCCGTCATCCGGTCACCGGTATCGGTGGCCTGCCCGAAGCGCAGCGAACGGGTAAAAGTGCAGACGATGCCCGATCTTCTGTCTCCCGACCATATCCGGCGCCCCCTGCCCCCCCGGGGGGCCGGGGTAATTAATTGTACTTTGTGCAGTTTGGTTCCGGTGGCTGACGGAGATCGGACGATCGTCCGGTGGGCGACAAATTGGGCCGAGCTGGATGGGCGCCCATGGTCCGACCCAAGACTGCTGCGAATTGGGCCGTCGGGTTTTTTGCCAACCGTGAACCGTGCCGGCGGGACGAGCGAGGACAGTTTTATTATATGTACATCCGCCGTTAAATGTGGTCCACCTCAGCACAATTTACAATTTATCTCATTTGCATCTCGCAGACCCGGACCTGGGCCCGGGCGCGATGCAACGGACCGGCCTGGCCTCGGCCAGTCATCCGATGCGTGTGTTTGTGTGCGGGCGTGCTTCATCCTGTTCATCATTATTTGCTAAGTGGCGCACCCGGCGGCGGCGGCGGCAGCAACCGGATCTCGTCCCGGGGCGACGCTCTCTAACAGCCCATTAGTCCGTCGATTGTCGTCGCAACACTTTGACTACTTCACGGTTCCCCCGATGGACCACGCGGAAGCACACACCGGGCACACACTACCAGTAGGATGCTTGGGATGCCGACCGACCGACCGGCCGGGCCCACGCCGGCCGATGGGGATATTGCCCTCCCCGAAGGGAGTTTCCGTGAGAAACCAAAGTGTATTAGCAAGTCTACAACTACATCAATTGTCACTTTGTGAGCTCATTTGTGGCCATTTGCGCCGCGGCCGCCCCACCAATGGAATGCACTTTGGGCTGCACGTCCCGTCCCGGTGCGCTCGGTGTGTTTAGTGCCCGTCATCGATCCCGGGGGCCGATCGTCCATCGGACGGTCTCTCCGTCGTCGGCGTCCCACGACTTCAATTCCGGGCCACGGAATTAATTTTCTCGCATCCTAATTAATCACATGAAATGTGCTGAATCGGGTTGACGTGCATAAGTCATGGCATACCGATGGCCCCGGGGTTCCTAAGCGCGTCGATAATCGACACTTTGACCCGGGAGGAACCGAGTTTTGGACGGTGGACGGAAACCGGAAGCCGCGTTGGGTGGTTAATTGAAAATTTAAAATCCTCGCCACACGGCAGAAGAACCCGTTTGCGGGCCGCGGAAATGCGACACACGGCAGACGGCTAATTAGCGTCCGGTTGGAACCGGTTTCGAACACAGAGGTCATGACCCGATCACCCGGTCAGCAGCTTCCTGGGGACCCACAGCCCCCTCCCCGGAGCGAGTAACTCACTCTGATTTATTACGGCTCAGTCGACGGCGGAAGGTCATTACGGTCTCGACCGGTAGGCAATCCGGGTGCCGCGTTGTCATAACTCTGGCGCCCGAGAGCCGCCCGGAGTCCTGTAGTATATTTCAGGACCACACCAAAGGGCACCAAGGGTGGACACGACGTGGACCCTTCGGAACCCTTGTGAGTCGTCCGGTAAAAGAATATTAATTCGACCTGCTACTAATTGCATTCCATTAATAAGTATAATGCTATCGAACAACGTAAACCACTTTCCATCGCCATCGTCCCAGTCGTCGTCGTCGTCGTCGTTGGGTCCACCGGGGGATCAACGTTACGACCCCCCGACGTCGACTGTTGGCCACCATCCGGTGCTCGTTTCGATGTTGGTTGCCAAAGCAAAACTTGCATCGAACGACGGACCTCGGTCGCCGGTTCTCGGTATTGATCGATCGGAATCGGCTCACATCGGGTGGCCCCGTTTGGCTGCAGCCCAATGAGGGGCCGCCTCCCCGATGGGTCCACGCCAATTGGGCGCTGGCTTTTCTGCCAATGTTACCTTCAATTATGCCGGTCGACTGTTGACAATTGATCGAAAAGGAGGTGATTAGCAGACCCGCTCTGTGTGAGTGACCATGGCCCGGTCTCGACCCGGGACCGGGAGATCATTATATCCCGACAATCATCTACCTCCGATTCTGCATTTCAGTGCACTCGGTCAGTCGGGGTGAAAGAAACCTTTAAAGGAGTCGGTTTATGTTGCGTCGTTCGAACGCTGATTGCATTCAGGACTCGGCGGGGGGCCACCACGGCCCACAACCGCATGGCTAGTAAGTCTGCCCGAGTCAGCAGTTCCAATCTGGCGTGCGTGATGGGGCTATTGCTATTCAGCAGCGTCCCGGCCCGGCCCACACCATTTGAATGATGGCCATTCCGCCCCATTCGATTCAATTGGCCCCCGGTCCGGTTTCTGTCCGAAGAAAGGTAGACATGTGTAGCTCGCAGCGAGACATTAACGCGTACCGTGCCCCCTTGCCGGTGGCCATAAAAGTACTCGCCGGTGCCGGTAATCGGGCGACTGCGACCGAGCAGTCGGCGAAATTGGCAACACTGAGAGCCACTATTGTATCGGTATCGATATTGTTTGGCGGTGCTATTCGATGCTGATACGTGATTTTTCACCGAAGGACCCACCCCTAAATGGCTGGTGGGAAGATTTGAAAAAAGCGGCGCACAAATTACTTGACGAAACGGTGGAGCTCGGCCTCGAGGGAGCCTGGAGCACGCAGACGAACGCGCCAGGAATCTGGTCCAACTTTTTATGTCACGCCCCGCCCCGACTGGGTGCAATGATTGGCTTCCTTCGCAAAGAAAGCGAAAACAAAAAAGCAAGGCCAGGGACGTGTGAATCTTCGCTCTGCGGCGGTCCCCGAGCACCAATCACGCAGCGAGGAGAGGGCCCTACGAAGAAGAGGCCTGGGACCGGAGAGGAGTAGTTCAAACAAAACGTCATTATCCTTAACGCAATTCTCGGCACCACTTCCAAGGGAGGCCGTGTGGAGCGATGTTATTCCGCGCCGGTTCGGGCGTCCCGGGCTAATGGTCGGCCGACGGCCGCAGCCACTTCCGAGAACCAAGGCTGGCAGCCAGGCTGCAAGTGGAAAACGCCTCCCGTTGCCGCGCCGCGCCGCGCCGGACCGAGCCCTGGCTCGGTTGTTTTTCCCAATCGACTTTCGCCGCACGACGATGACGA
>NW_026454600.1:0-7238 GCF_943734635.1 Anopheles cruzii | reverse complement strand
GGGAGAATGGCATAGAGGCCACGGTGGCCACGCAAGGGTTCCAGAAGTCTGAGGTGAGCTGAGTGCTGCGCAGCGGTAGCTAGGAGCCAGTAACGGCAGCAGCTGTTTTTGGTGTATCTTCGCGTGCCGGTGTGACCTTCTTCGACTATTTCTTTTTCTTCTGCAAGACGCTAGCTACCTGCGCCTGTCTGTGTTGTGAGGATGTGTCCTCCTTCGGGGCAAGGTTATTTAATTTTATGTTCTTTCCGCAGCAGAAGTGTCCGCCGGGATATTCTTGTTCTGTGTCCCAGAGTTTTGGCCCACTTTCGATCTCCGCCGGGGACTTTTCTTCGTCTCCAGTTTCGGCCACTTTTCCAGAGGCGAAAACAGAGGGCTCCCCACACGTGACACGTGAAGCGGACGTTGAAATATTTCACAGCGTAAACCGAAAGAGGTTCCAGACCTCGGCGAAGATTTCGGCGAATGTCTCTCCCTTCGCAGCAGTGCACCCGGGGCGAAGGGAAGAAAATGCAGTTTTCTTACGCAAAGGGGTGGAGCCAACGCGGCCACCGATTTTGTCCTCAGTTAATCGCGCTTTGAATCTGGAGGAAACGCAACCGTTACCGGTGTCATTGGTGCTCGTCGGAGGGGTGCCTCAAGAAGGGAACGCGATTCACGATGGCGGAAGGAACACGGCCGGCCGGCGGCCGATTCCCGTCAGAGGCCAACAACACCACCTTGTACTAACCTTGGTGGTGGTGTCAAGGTGTGCGCAACGCGCTCTTTCGGCGGAGGCGCTTGAAATGTCACTTTGACATCCCACAACCCACAGGTCGGTCGTGAAGTCGTGGATTTGAATTTCAATAAAACCTCCCCAGACTGGACCACCGGGGGGGCTCGAAGAACGGGGGCGAGCGGCTGTCTCCGGGCGCCAGTTTCTTGGTGCGTGGGTTGACGGCGGTGAACCGAAAATTGTCTGGTCATCAGCGGCCAGCAGCGGCCAGCCAGTTTGACAGCCAGGGCAAGAATGCAAAGTGTAAAAATATGCCGCGGCTGGGCATGGGTGCGCCGCATGGAGAGGAAGTGGGTAATTTATGGTTAGAACCGGCGACCAAAGAGACAGAGAGGCCGATGGAGTGTCATCAATTGAGTCACTACCACTGACCCAGGCGCTCGGACCGTTAGTAGGAAGCGTTGCTAATGGTCATCGTCGTAATTTGGGATTCAATTTTGCGAATCACATCATCACGCCCCGGGCCGGACGACGGAGTCTCGGTTGGAGAGTGTGGCACACGTTAATGGGATTAGTGGTGTTTCCTGTCCGAAAGAGAGTTGCGTAAGAGAAGGACCCCCGGCTCCGTGTAGGTGGTGTGTCCAGTTTGGTTGCCGATATTATACAGAATACCTCAGAGACTAAGATACGACTCCCGGCGACCCAAAACCCATGCGGGATCCTATTGCTAGGAAATCATTTATCAAGAAAGCCCTGTTTATTGACCCGCTGGGAGGCATTTCTTCTTCCGTAGGTCAACAGAAATGTCAAGTGTGGCGTAGAGCTGGTTACTTGTGGTTCTTCCACGGCAACACAAAAATAAATCCTAATTGGACCGACACTGGAACTGTCACGGAACTGTTGTTCAACGCTTTCTACGCACTTGGCGCACGGTAAGCCGTGAGCGGTCTCCAACGGTTTTTGTTGTTGACCGAAAACAAACTAAATTATGCAAAGTGTCACTTTGTTTTTCGATGCGCGTGGCCACAGGAAGGACGGGAACGCAAGTTCTTGAAGACACACACCGGTGGAACGTGAGTCAACGGGGCTGGGTGCGGCGATATGGAGTTTTCTTTTCCCAGGCAAGTCTCCCGACCCGCAGTCACGTTTCCGTATTTACTTGCCCCAAACTGCCGCCCCAAACGCGGCACATAAAATGGGCCAGGACAAAAACGTAAATGGAACTGCACCAAAATGGACAACAGCCCCGAAAAACAGCCGTGAGGTGAAATCGGTTTTCGTAAAAATAAATTTTGGTGTCCGAATTTAGGATTACCGAAACCGGTGCGCGCCTTGCACGGAATGGAGGTCGATGGATTGGGGGTCGACGACGTGACTCTCCACCAGTGGTGCCAATATCCTCTTCCGTTTCCAGCTAAGGAACCGCTGCGCGGCAAGCGCTAATACGAAACAAAGGAGCAACAAACATAACTGTCCATAACTTTAGAAGCTTTCCAAGGCTCTGGAGAGGAATCGGCGGAGCCGAGGGACACGCGCGTTACGTGCCTTCTTAAGCCGTCGAAACGGCGCCGTTGGTCACATAATGGTGTACACGCCATCCGTCGTCCACTGCGGCGCAAAAAGCAGTAGCGGCTTTCTTCGACACGTCAGGTAACCTTCTATCTTTAGCCCGCACGGCAAAGGCTTCGACCGATGGGCCCACCACTGCAGAGTTCGCCAGAAGACAGTAAAGAGCGCGAGCTCCTAAAATCGATTGGTGCGTCAAGACGACATTTCCTGACCAACATTTCTTTCACCCGAACCCAATCCAGGACACCAAGGGGCCGCTCATTATCAGCCCTGTGATACGCGTGTCGAATCGCGATGAAATTGGCGCTGGGCCTGGGCCATAAATTCTATTTCCGCTTTCCGGTATTGTAGACCAGAATCCGGTGGCTGGACCACCGGTGACCCGTACCGGGTAACCCGAAGAAAGTGCAGGAGAAAGTAGACCAAAGGGCAAAATTCTGCCAAAACAAATTCTGTGTCCGGCCACTGGACGACAAACAGGAAGTCCCACCGGGGATGAAAACCGAAAAAAATTCGCAACGGTCAGCTGATAGACGGGCGTAAGGGCTCTTCTTCTTCGAGCTCTGCGTCTCTGGGTCTCGGATAGGCGTGAAATTTCTTCGTGAAACCGTGCCGATGCTCCTCTGCGGAGTCGGAGGAGGTTGTTGCCGGCTGGCCAGTCGATGGGTAATGTGATCCTTCGCACGACGCCAACCAGTGCGGAGGACAGCTGCTGCAATCGGTGAAAGTAGCTCGCCGGGGCCGTTGTGAAAACTAACGACTGATAAGCTAACGGCTGCTGAGCCAGTCTGAGGCTCAGCAGCTTTCCTTCGGCATGTTTTTCACACAACGCCCAACGAAAGTGAATTTTCACAGATATTCATCGTTCCCGCCAAGGAGGAGTCATGCTGTGCAGACGAGGCGTTAGACCAACAAACGCGATTTTTTCTCCACGTTGAAGGTTGATTGAAGAGCGAATCGGATTGCATTGTGTGGCTCGGCGGTTACTCTTATCGGGGAGCCAGCCAATGTGTTGCCGCGATTGTATGATAAGGGAAAAGGGGTTTCTCTGGGGGTCGCACACGGTTTACCACTACCAATACCCGTAACAATGAAGCGATACACACGTCGAACGATTTTAATCTTATCTTGAGGGCCACAGGAAAAAAAAGAGAGTGAAAACCAAACACAAAACTCCCGGCAGCTCTATTTATCAAACAAAGTTCAGATCGCAACTTGATTCGCAAGTTGAGTTTCTTTTTCTTTTTGTTATCGTGCAGAAAACACATTCGAGTGTGTGTGTGAGATGGGGGGTTATGTTATCTTTGGCACCATAGGGTGCTGGGAACCTGGAGCCCGCTATCTGTCAACTCTCAAGAGCAAACGCGGTGCACACGTTTTGCGCCGCAAACTTCGCAAAAAGAAAACATTCAAATTTGGAGGCACAACACTTTATCAAAACCGCAATTCATTGAGCCAAAAAAAAACATATATCTGCCCCGCATAAGCGATCCTCCAGATCCACAACCAAACGATTCGTAGAGGCTCATCGGTTGGCTGCCCCAAGCACCGATCAAACCGAAAACCTTCACCGACCGGCGAAGACATCTTAACCGTTTTCGTCTCTCGACGACAAATATTACGTCAGCCGGCGACCGTTGGAAGGCAATAATACAGAAGCATAACACAACCACATCAAGAAACATGTGGATTCCATGTGCCGTGAATTTGCATGCAAATCGGGGGAAGACTTTCTGCGCCGCGACGCCGTGTAAACATTGGGCGCTCCCGCAGACCATAAGGATCGAGACGGACAACACAACACAACTGCAAAATATTCGACCAAACTATACACGGTCTACGTCCCCGTGTCCGTGTGCCATTAGCTTAAATGCTGGTTTTTTCACGTCCCGATAGAATGATGCATGAAAAAGTGAGTGATTAATATTCATTAAAACCGCCATTTCGCTGACACCTCGCATCGTCGTTGACGAGAGCTTCTTGCTGACGGTGGCGCCGCGTGTCCAAAAAAGGATTTGCCCTTGAAAATGTTGGCACGATTCGCGGTTCCGATTGATTCTTGTAAAAACTTTTATTCACCCAAAACCAGTCTAATTCTTCATGCAAAATTCCAACACTCTCGGCGCTCCATTTTAATTCTACCGTTGGATAATTACCCGATTTCCGTTTCTCTCGCTCGACTATCACCGTTTTCGGTCGTTTAATGCGCAACGAGCGGCGCCGGATCGAGCGCAGGAATGCCTCTGGCATGCGGCTAAACTTTGGCGTTTCCGGTGGTGCCTTCCGCTCCGGAAGGAAGAAGTTTTTCACTGCCAGCATCGTCATTCTGGCGGGTTTCTGTGTGTGTTTGTTGCGTGTTGTGATGTTTTTGGTATGCCGTTCCGCTTCGATAATTGTCACCAACTAAAACAACACTCGGCACTAGGCACTAGTTTTCCTATTTCATAACTATCAAAACAGTGTTGTAGCCCCGTCGTCGTCGTCGTCGTAATTCGTATTGCGTGGTTCCCTCCTCTTTTTGCTTAAAGCGGAAACTAATATTTCACAAATCTTCTTTGGCTGAGAGGGGCACCGTGTAAGGGTTTTGTGGATGTTCCACCAGAATCACTGCACTGTGCCGTATATTTTGGCAACTGTTTTCTCGTGCATCGAGGCGAAAGACGTTACAGCACCTTATAGCACCGAACCACTAAAAGCACGTGTCGCACACGATTTGAATTTCTTTTTTCCACGACGACTTTGGAATTTTGCCACTACACGCGGACAGACAGTTAATTCCGTCACTTTCGATCAATTTGGCACAGACACGACACAGGAAAGGCGCACGAACGGTTGGCCGTTGCTAAATGTTGCGTGTGGTGCACTTCGTTTTGGGAACCTGAATTTGCTCCGCGCTGGGGTGGTGTTCTTTCGCACCCAAAATTCCTTCAATCAACCAAACACCGACAACCAAAAAAACCTTCACACTCGACACAACTCCCGGGCCGCGCGAACCAACTTTCGCAGCATACCTCACCGGTTTATGTCCTATTTGAAACTAAACACGGCGAGTCCGATGAACCGGCTCGCAGGCCAAACATAAAAGTCACTCGTTTTTTTCATACTGAGACGCGATTCTCACGCGGAACTCTCTGTTCGACAAAGGCCAGACAGAGAGAACGCAATTGTTTGCGTTTCTTTCACGCTACGGTAGCGTTCACTTCGTGCGTGAGTTTACTCACGGTCGGGTGAATGGTCCGAAAACCCGAACGACACACGAAGCACCGGCAGGGCTGAGTGATTTCCCCTCTTTCACGATGTGCCCCGGAGTGAACCAAAGTCCGCAGAAAGTGCATCGGGCTCGAAACCGGAATCGGGCCCGTTGCAGTGCAGTGGTGCAAAGAGGAAGGAGCCATATGCCGGGTGAAGGCTCGAATGTGTGTGTGGGTAGACAGGGAATGGTGAAAAAATATAATCCAAGGTGATTTATAATCCGGAAGGGTTTTTTTTTTCTGCTGCCTCTAACTTGTTGCCTAGGCCAGGCGAGTGTGTGACTGCGGCCAGGATCACTAGGGAGGTGAATAACCTGTCCGCTGCACGGTTTAGCGTTGGTAAACGATGCGGCGCGTTGACACAGATTTCCGGCATTAGTTGACTAGAATTTGAGAACCAATCGATCCGGTGGTCACCACGGTACATTAATTTGATTGTTCCAACTTCGTTTGAATTTTAGGAATGTAAACTAAAAAATTATACATAAGGTAATAATTAATGGGTTGGAGTGATGCATAATGTTGGTTAAGACAATTTATTGGATTGATTGCTCAGTGCTTTGAGTGCATTTGAGAATCTATTAGGTTGCCCGTCAACCAAATGCCCGTCGAGGAATCGTTGTAACGATTCCAAAATACTTCTGGCGGCCGGCATGCTCTTGAAACAATCTGAATTTATCTATTCGCCGATTGACCTTTTGCCGGCACCATGCCATAGAGCCGGCACTGAATCACGAACCGGTTCCCGGTTTGAGATTCCTTCCCGTAAGGCAGGTCGTCGAAACAGCCACGCCGCTGCCGCCGCCGTAGTCACCTCGCATTCAATTACTATCCCAATAAAACGAGTCAAATAAAACCTAAACCGCACCGGGAAGCATCTCCTGCTGGTCGGTCCGAGCGCGGTCCGAGGAAACAACACGGACGAGAAAGAGACCGGCCGGGGGCACATGCATTACCATATCTGGAAGGCTCGATAGGCTCCGTCGCCTACGTACGAAAAGCTCTCTCGCACCTTTCGAGCACACACCCCCCTGGTTTGCCGCTCTTCAAAGCATTATATGCTTTGGGGGCGATAGCAGCACCAACGAAGCTGAGAATAAGAAATTCCGTGTGCGGTGCTAGTTATCGGGGGGTCCATTCGGTGCCTTCTCGTGTGGGCGAGCCTGTGGCCAACCGAAGCCTTTTCTGCTGGCGAGCCCTTTGAAGAATCGTTTACGTGAAGGCTCCTCTTTGAAGAATCATAGCGTCCGCGGCGAACGAAACAGAGTTATCAAAACCAAACGATCGTGAGGCGGACCAGTTAACGGGTCACAAGAGTATACTCTCTAAATGTGTCAAAGAGATATTACGATGATCTTACATCCCTCGGAAAGATCTATCGAAGGGCCGAGTAAAGAGGTGCCTGATGCTGCTTTAGGTTTTCTATTATTTATGGGACTGTTTAGAGTTTTGGAGAAAGTAATTTATTATGCAGAAAGCAGATATTGACCTTAAGGCAATACTTTTTATTTATTAGTCTACTGTTACCAACGACTGTCTTCGAAAATAACAAATAGATAATACTTCACGTTTACCATTCCATAAACCACGAGCAAGAATGGAGACTCGTGGTGTAATTTTCATAAACTTAATTGTTTTTAATTGATACGTAACAACGATGTGCTTACATTTTGTCATATTAGGCGCTTATTGTTCCAAAAATCATA
>NW_026454599.1:0-7245 GCF_943734635.1 Anopheles cruzii | reverse complement strand
GGCTTGGGAGCTCCGTTTGGGAGCTCCGTGGGCTCCTGGGCGTTTCATCCGCTTCTACTCTTCGAGCTGGAGGATACTATTGGCACAAGAGTATACTCCAGTGGATTGCCGGTATCACTTGGGTGCGCTAGTTCGTTGTTGGCACCTGCTGGATGAGATAATGGATTTGCACGGGGCTGGGCTCTGCATCACATTTTCCTTTTTTAGCTTGAGGATGCTTCTGGAACAGACGTGTCCTCAAGTGGATTGTAGGTTTATCAGGCGCGCTAGGTCTTAATTTTCAGGTTCTTACCATACATGGGTTCGTTTTAGGGCGTGTGTCTGAGTGGGGCGTACAATTAACTTTGTCTTATTCGTATAACTGCTAACTACTAGTTGATTCTGGCCCTTCTATTTTCCGTGGCGTTGCCTGTCTTCTTCTTTCTCGCATGGTTCTTACCTTGTTCTAATTCATAATGCTACGTTCGTCTTAGTGCTATATCGGTTATAAAGTTCTTGTCTTCGTGACCTTCTTTCGTTTCTGTAACTATCTTCGTCTAGGTTAAACTCGTGCTTGATTACAATCCGCAATATTCTTCTTACCGCGTTATTTCAATTGTCCTCTTCATGTGTACATCATTATTTTTCTTATCTCTTGGGTCTTCCTTGGTAATCATTCTTCGTCTTCCCTTATTGTTTTTTTCTCCCCCATCTTGAGTCTAGTGTCGTCTAATGATTGGGACCGGTTATGACGTAACCTACGTTCAAAGTTGAAGTCCGACAATTCCCGACGCGGCTTACTTTTCTCTCGTAGTGTATCGTGTCCTTCATACATCCCATGTTCTCTTTATCTTTCTAATTCTTTGGTGTTCTGTTTGTTCTCGGTTCTAGATCCTGTTCTACTTTCTCTCCTTGCGGTATCCTGCCTCGCAAAATTCCATGTATCCGTGGTTGGTTCATCTCTGCCACGCATTCACTGTCTTTGTTGTAGACCACGAGCTGGTGCAGTAAATGTTGGATCAGAGAAATGACCTATTCACCTATTACTGTTCTCCTGTACTGCTTTTGCCTCGTGGTATTTCCCTCACGGTGTTCACTTCCTCTTCCTCGTTGCTGCTATCAATACCCATCCAACGGCTTTGTCTAATTACCTTACAGGTGCGTTGTGATGGTGGCTTCCCAGCATGACTGCAATGTTTCGGGCGTTTTCTTGTCCCCATTTGTTTTCTCTCGTTCATTGATTTCGTATGATCCTATTCTGTCTTTCCTTGGTTCAAATGTCTTATTACTGTTTTTCTCTTACCCTGTTGTCCGTCATGTTCCTTCTCTCGCTCTTCATATTTTTCTTTCCATTTATCTCCACAATATTCTCAACAATACTGCTTTTTCTCCCGCCTACATCTCTTCCATTCCAATAGGTGAAAATGAGGAAAATCCGGATATTTCTCGTTGCCAATTTATGTAGCTAAGACATTGGCATAATCCTTGCTACATTTCGATAATATTCCTGATCTTGCTTTTTCGTCCTCCTGTGTTTGACTCTAACTGCTCTTCCGGGTTCTTCACAGCATGATTTGATTGGCTTAGAATGTTCTGTTCTCTCTGTACCCCTCTCTCTTGTTTTGTTTTCTTTCAATCTCTCTCCCTTTTTTTCTCTATCTCTCCGGGTTTGTTTTCCTTCTATTTATCTTTTTCTCTCTTTTATCTCTTTCTATTTCTCTCTATTTTGTTCTTTCACTTAAAGCTGCGACTGTTCTCGTTTCGGCCCCCACTTTCATATTTAAGTGTCTCTATGACTTACTATCTAGTCGATCCTGTTCTAACCTTTGCCGTATCTTTGCTGTCTATCTTTTTCCTTCGCCTCCGTTTGTGACTTCTGGAAGTTCCCTATTCGTAATATTTTTTTAAGCGATTGTTATGAATCCTTTCGAATTTGTTACCATTCTTCACGATAGTAGTTTGCTCGGTTGGTAAGTCAACTACTAAGTAAGGTCCCCGCCAAGTGTTTTGTAGCTTGGCTCCCACGCCCATTGGATTGGCCTGTATTAGGACTTGTTCTCCCCACATCGGCTGCCATTCTTTCGTATTCTTATCGTACACTTCCTTCCGTTTTTCCTTGGATTTGATCAAATTATCTTTAGCTACTGAGTGGATATTTTTAAATATGGCTTTCATTTCCTGCGCATAATCGCGATACGTGGGGTCACTATTGCTGCCCTGGTATATGGTTGCGGGAATCCTTGGTTCCCGTCCAAACAAAAGCTCGTAGGGAGTATATCCTGTCGAGGAGTTTACGGTTGTATTATATTCGAAGCAAAAATATGGGATTTGCTGGTCCCAGATTTGTGCATTGCCCCCAACGAATTGTCTCAAATAAATTTTCAGTTCCCTATTGGCTCTTTCTACCAGATTGGCCTGTGGGTGGTATGCGCTTGTGTTTATTTTCTTGATCTTCAAAATCTTGCAAATGTTTTTCATAACCTGGCCCATGAAATTCGCGCCTTGGTCGGTTACCAATTCCTTTGGTGTTCCGTACTGACAGATGTAATTCTCGACAAACGTTCTCGCAACCGTGTTAGCCTCTTGGTTCTCCATTGCTGCCACTGTTAGGTGCCTCGTTAAATCATCCTGCATCACTAATCCATATCTGTTTCCCTGTTCAGATTCGGGTAAGACTACAATATCCATGTAGACCTTCTCCAACGGCTCGACTGATGTCGTAGTAATTTTCATGGGGACTTTGGTGTATTTACAAATTTTGTTTCGTTGGCAAGAGTCGCATTTACGAACGTAACTTTCGATGTCTTTTCTCATGTCCTTCCAGTGGTAAATATTTTCGATCCTCTTTTTCAGACGTCTTGCTCCCACGTGCCCTCCTAATGGTGCATCGTGAAATTCGCGCAACACCGTGTCGATCTCATCTCCTGATATTTCTATCCTTTTCATACCTGCATTGAAAACTTTAAAGGAAACTCCATGCTTGGTTCCCAAAAACTGTAGCATTTGCAATATTTCGAGCTGCCTAATCTCTCTGAAAGAGATGACGTCGATTTCGCCGCTTAACCCTTCCTTTTCGGAATACGTTAACAATACTTGATTAAAGCGGTTAAAAAAAGTTTCGGCTTTCGTCAAGGAGTTGCTTTTCCCTTCCAAAATTAATCCGTATATTCTGCTCGAGGGGATTGTGACAATGTTGTCTACCGTAAAATCTTTGAGCCCGTGCGGAATGTCTTCCAGCGTGGATAGTTCGGTGAAGGAGGTTCTGCTGTTTAAGATTACTATTTTCGGAGAATCGGCATTAGTGTTTTCTACTGAAGTGAATTTTAGATCCTTTACTGTTATGTTATTGCCATTAAGGTCTGTCTGGAATTCGGTGTATAACTGTGCGAATCTGTACTGATTGGCTGTGTCGTTCTTATCGTTCTGCGTATCTATTTTCATGAGATTGTCGAGATGATTTCCGGTATTGGCCTTAACTGGCTGCTTGCTACTATTGGTGGTAATGGGTGTTTGGTTTATTATATTTTGGTTATCCTGCATTCTTTTCTGGTGTCGTGTGGTGATGGCTACTATTTTTTTCTCTGGCTCGTGATCGCTTTCCTTCGATACTTTGTCTTCGGCTTGCTCGGCTTCGGTTGGCATGCGTGACAAAAAGTCCGCCACAATATTCTCTTTCCCTTGTTTGTAACGAATGTCTAATTCTGTTCCCTGTAATTTCAATCTTAGTCTCGTAAGCACAGGTGAGCTTTCCTTTAACCTCCACAGAGATACAAGAGGTCTATGGTCGGTGTAAACTATAAACTTCTGACCATATATGTAATGCTTAAAATATGCGACGGCCCAAACAATGGCTAGTAACTCCTTTTCGATTGTATGATACCGGGTTTCGGGTCCATTCAATGACCTGCTGGCGAACGCTATAGGTCGGTCTACTGTTTTCTCATTTGAAAGCACCGCTCCAATGGCAAATTTACTGGCGTCGGTAGTTAATACAAATCTGTCTCGATGGTTTGGCCTCACTAATATTGGTTCTGAGATTAGAGCTTTCCGCAACGTGTTGAAAGCGTCATTGCAGTCGGATGACCAATTGAATTTAATGTCCTTCTTCAACAAATCGTTTAGAGGCTTACGGATCCTTGCGATACCTGGGATGAATTTCCCATAGAAGTTAGTCGCGCCTAAGAACGAACGTACTCCCTTGATGTTTGTTGGTGGGCTCATACTCTCAATGCTTTTGACATTATCTTTGGCGGGCCTTACTCCCTGTTGGTTGATTATGTGGCCTAGGTATTTGATCTCTTCCTTCAGTATTTGGCATTTCTTTGGCTCAAGCTTTAAATTGTACTTGCGAAGCCCTCTGAGCACTTTCTCAAAATGTTCGTTGTGTTCATTGATTGTCCTTCCAAAGATGACAATATCGTCTAAGTATACTACTGCTCTCACACCTTTGATTTCGTACAGAACGGTGTTCATTAAACGCTGGAACGTCGACGGACTGTTTCTTAAGCCCATCGGCATCGCGCGGAAGTGATAGTGACCGGTAGGCGTTGAGAAAGCTGTCTTCGCAGCATCTTTTGGGGATATCGGGATCTGGTAGAATCCTGATTTCAAATCTAACGTGGAGAAGTATTTGCTATCTCCCAACGTGTCTATGATTTCGTTAATTAACGGGATTGGGTAAACGAAGGGTTTCGTGACCTCATTCAAAGCTCGGAAGTCTACTACAATTCGATATCTTTTCTTCCCATTATCGTCCAGCTTCTTGGGTATGCATAGAACGGGGGCGTTGTACGGGCTTGTACTAGGTTCGATAATTCCTTGTTCCAACATTTCGTCTATTTGTTCTTGTAAATGAATTTTTGTTACCTCCGGGAAACGATATTGCCTCTTGTAGATAGGCACATTTGTTGATGTTTCAATCTCATGGACAGCTGCCTTAGTCTGAGTGAGTTTGTCTCCTTCCATAAAGAAAACATCATTAAACCTACGCAGTGTGTTTTCCAATTCGTTGTTGGCTGATTCCAACTGCAAGATTTTAAACAATTCTTTTTCCCTCTCGTAACCTTGTAGTCTTTTAATCTGCTTATATTCGACGATGTCGCAATCCAGGTCACTGTCTAAATCTGTTTTGCCCTGATAAGCGTCGTCCGGCATTTCTTCCAAATGTTCCATTCCTAACATTTCATTATCACATCTCCCCTCTCTTTCGTCTACTGCAATTCCGATGCGTTTGCTCTGATTCCTCTCTCCCAAAATTTTGCGCTGATCGCATCTAAATTGTCTCCTTGGCAAGCAAGTTATTTTCATTAACCCTTCCTTCAGGTTAATTTCCGCTCCTTGCTGCTGCAGGAACTCTAGACCTAAAATTCCTGGTATTAATAAATCCTTAATTACGTAAAACCTAACTAAGAAATTACTCCCTTCAATTATCAATTGAAGCTCGCACGATCCCATTGTAGTTATAGTATTATTGCCTATGCCTGTAATTTCTGCTTGATCGCGGCAGTCTATTATCCGTACACCTATACTCTTGGCCTCGTCCCACCTAAGTAAATTAACTGTGGCGCCAGTATCAATGTAGTATCTCGTTTTTCTTCTAGTGTTTTCTTGCGTTGCTAATGTAACGTATACCATTTCATCCTGGCTGCTTTCTAACCGTACTAACTTTCCATTGATACCTCTCGCAGTTTGTTTCTCTTGCCTGCTTGTTTTATTAACCATGTATATTTTCGCTTGCGTTCCTTTTCCCCCGTACTGCGCGTCCTTGTTTCTACGGCCACTATTGCCTTCGTACCTGTGTCTCTCTTCACCGTCCCTTTCGCGGTCATAATTTCTTGGGTAGTTTGAATTACTAGCGTTTCTTTGCCAGCCTTCGTTCCTTGGTGGGTATTCCTTTTCCCTTCCTTCGTGGGTTTCTTTTTGTGGCCTATAGCCTCTTTGCCTGTCTATCAGTGCCCATTCTCGATTTTGGAGATGTAGTCGAGGAGCATTACTTTTATCATACTTGTGTCGGCGATTACCTATATGCAGGGTTCTGAGCCTTTCTTCAATCTTTTCTTCCTGAATAATATTTCTGTAATCTTCTTCTAATTGTTTTAACATTTCTACTAGTTCTAACTCTTTGTAATTTCTGGCTAGTCGTTTAAGTATGCCACTGTTTAACCCTCCAGTAAAGTGGAGTCTCAAATGCTGTTGTGCGTACGATTTTCGGTCTCCATTGGTTCTTTCATATTCTTTAATGTAATTATAGAGATCCATTGTTCTCTTCCTGTAGCTTTGGAATGACTCATTTTTCCCTTGTTCGAGAATCTCAATTTCTAACATGACTTCCTCCAGTCGCATATCTCTACCGAATTCATTGAATAAATTCTCCTTCACTTCCTTCCAGCTCTTTGCCTTTATTCTTGAGTAAGCTGTCGCCGCGGGTCCTCTCAATTTTGCTACTACTGTTCTAATTAGCGCGTCTTGCGAATCCTCCGGAATGAGAGATGCTATGTAGTTACCTTGATCTACTAAAATTTGCACCTCCTGATGATCTCCTGCGAACTCGGGTAGCAGGTTCATTGCCATTTTAATTATGTTTGTCGGAGTCATTTTAATTTCTTTATGCTCTTTTGGTTTCAATATTATGTTAATATTTTTACCCGGAGGTTACTTTAAAAAGACTCGGTATTATATCAATGTTTTTCCTCAATTTCCTGAACACGTGTATGAGTACACAATAATTACTTTAAAAAGGTCTAACCATACTTCACGCAATATTGCTTGTCTCGCATGTCACTTCATTGTTCAAACTTTGGCACCTTACTCACAGGATTGCTGCCTCCAAACTGCGTTCTCCAAGATCGGTGGCTGGTCCTCTGTTGCACGATCGATGGCTGTTCTCAAACTGTAATTTCCAGATCGATAGCTGGTCCATGGTCGATGGCTGCTCCTATGATGCACGTGCCGAGCGAAACTTCCAAACTCCTTCCTCTGTTTAGGTGGCGTCGATCTTCGTCGTTCTTCCTTCTAGGGTGCTTCGTTCGTCCTTCGTAGTTATTTCTTCGATCCACTGCGTTTCTCCATTCTACTGCTTCTCCACTATCACTGGATTAACTCCCACTATCACATTCACTATACTTGCACTGTCATTTTTGTCTATATGGACTTTGGGTTGCTTCCCACCGGGAATTTCCAAAATCCTGGGTATTCATAATCCGAACACCGCTGTCACCAGTTGCACGGACCTACCTTGCGGGTCTGAGATCCTGCAAAGCTTCCAAT
>NW_026454598.1:6236-7245 GCF_943734635.1 Anopheles cruzii | reverse complement strand
TACGTTTTAAAAGTTTAATAACTCATAAAGTTGTGAATGTATGAAGTATTTATAATTTTTGTAAAATAATTTGGATTGTCTTCTTTCGAATGAGACAAGTCTCAGCACTGTACGACGCACCGTTTGGCCTGTATGATTTTCCAAAGTTTTTTCTCCGTACCCCCCCGCCAAAGTGTTAGTATTATAACCCACCTTCCTCGTTCCCGTTTCAGTTTTACCTATAAAACTGGTCCCTCCACGGTTACCTCCGCGACTCGGCTGCACATACGTCACACCGCAAAACAAATTTGGGCATTCGCTGCAATCGGCAGAGTGACAGTGACTAGTGCGGTGCTGTTTTGTGATGTGCTCCGTACATTTTTCGCGTTTTGCGGATGAAATCATAGCGGACGGTGATCATAGCGTTCGCAAACGTGCTAAGTGTTTTGTCTTTCGACAGTGTTTGTTCGTGTGTGACTTTATTTTGGTTGTTACGGGAGAGACAAATCTTCCAACGCTACCCTAACGCTGTGTGAGGAGCTAAGAGCCCCTCACAAGATGGCTGGTCCCAGCTCGCTCTGGGTAAAAAACCTCCCGGATCAGCCCACCGCATCTCCCGGATCTTAGCAGCTGCCATAACTACAGGAGTGTTTGTGTGTGACTTTGTGTGGTGATCGTGAAAATATCGTGATTTTTATCACGTTCCGGCGGGCGTCTGTCGTCTGCTCGAAATGCAGTAAGTCCGTGGTAGTGGGCGATGAGAGCGTGGTTTGTGAGGGAGAGTGTGGTGGTGTATTTCATCGTCGCTGCACATCTCTGAAAATGTCTGTTTTAATAATTCTCAGCGATAATCCAAATTTGTTTTTTAGGTGTGACGGATGTGGAGCCTTCAAAGACACGAAAGAAGGGAATCATGAAGGAATGCTGAAATTATTGGGCGACATGTTCGCAAAGTTCGAAGGCCGGTGCTTGCTTAGCGGTGTGTGTCTGTCATATAAACAGACACACACCGCTCGCATACAAAATGTTG
>NW_026454598.1:0-5993 GCF_943734635.1 Anopheles cruzii | reverse complement strand
TCGCTCGCATACAAAATGTTGTATGCGTCTTCTAAAAGACCGCACTCATTCAAAATTTTCAGACGGGTTCTCGTGACAAACGCCAAAATGATCGTATTGCGTTTCGAATGAATTTGTTTCGACCGTCTAAAACAATTCTCGTGGAACGGATAGTTTTGTGAAAACGGTTTCTGCAGCGCGATAATGATACCCGCCAAAGCCAAAATATATTAATGTAAGATTTATAGAAATCGTTTAACTTAGATGTTACAATCAAACTTTTAGACAAATGATTGAAGATTATAACAGGTGCAACATTTACTTCCGAAAGCTCATGTTTGCCTAGTTTCGATTGCATATAAACATATCTATAGAATAAAAGAAAAACAAAAGTGTGTCATTCGTAATCAGCGTAATCAGTGCTTTATACAGCAGTTATTTGTGGCAATGATTAGAAGTAAAGAAATAGTCTTCTGCTTTCAAGTTGCAACAGATCGTACTAGTCAATTGGAAGTTACCTGTCTAATCTTATCATTTTTAACAGTTTAATACAACTCCTTTTTTCGTTACATTAGCACAGTGTCAGGATTCTTTGTGCCCATCGGCGTAATTATCATCCACAGCATCATCTTTCCATATTATTTGAATCGACGTTTCAAAGAATCAACAGTCCAAGGCATTGCACCCAATACCATTGCTTGAAACCCATAGCTATTCGTAAGCTTAATCTGTGTACACACAAGAATTAATGGTTCATGAAATAATCTTTATGAATTTTTATTTTTATTACGCTTTGTCCGTTTTTCAAGCTTTTCGCAAAGCCATGAATTTCTGCATAAAAAGTGTACCATTGTCCTCTTTTCTCTCGTTCTACTTGATTTATAGTTTGATCGTAAGAATCGTCCCATTAAATTTAAAGGCACAGATATCGAGATTCAGAAGTAAGTCTTGATAAGGGCAACATGATTGTATTTTTGCATGTATTTTGCATATTTACAAACGTGGTTCTAACATCCAATCAGAACAGCGATTTGTAAGATTGCTATTCTTATTTTCTTGATTTTTTTGAGTAGGAAAATACCGACCAAACGACCATTGGATCGTCAACCGCCTGTGGCTAAGTTAAGTTAGTTAAATAAGATAGAAATTGAAGCGATGAACAATTAAATTAACATTATACGATTTTACAAAATGAGGAGGGATTCGAGGTGCAGTCTATTTTAAAGACAATAATACATTGTCCTTCATTTTATTCCTTTTAAAAGGAGTCACTGATACATGAACTAAATTTTATTCTACACGCAATCATAGATGTAATACTCATGTATTCGTTCTAGGGGGTTCACACTCATTTTCCTGTAAAGTGTAGTAAAATTGATCCATCTTAATGCGTGTTATTTTTATTACGGATTCAAGCGTCTCAAAAGAGATGTTCAATGTGCATATATAACAATAATAATTTTCACCCTTTCATCGCATTCAAACAAGTGTTTTACTTGATAGTTTGCCCCCTCTTACTTGTGTATTCATTCGGACAAAATGTAGGAGCCATAAATGTTTTGAAAATTGGCCTTTATGATGCCTCGGATGAGACAGAACTTACCTGTACTGCGAACGAATTTCTATTCCTTTAACCGGTTTATGCTAACAATTTCCTTTAAAAGCTTTTATACGCGATTCCTGTGGAGCTGGCCAGAATGTACATCACAGAATCGAAGGCTAGCAAAATTGTAGGAAACTTACGGCTTCCGATTCTGAGCTCGTATTCCCTTTAGGCATGCCGAGTTTACCAAAGATCTAGCACATTCGCTACATTATTATTACGTCCAGATACATGCTTATTATAAGGTTCCTCCAAGGTGCAGTGGTTACAAGCGGCACACTCCCGTGCTTTCAGATTCCCTCACCATGGCCCTAACACTGCAGACGAATCGATAACCAGGATAACCAGGCCAATTCAATGCCTTTCGACCATTAAAGAGACGAGACCTGAAAGCGATATATCGCCTCCATTTATTGTTATGGTACTCGCGAGCCTCCGTGACGTCCGCCACCTGGTATCATGCACCACTGGCCAAGCGCGCTACAGGGTGCAAACGAGGAGAAAACAAATCACCATTCTTAAGTTCGCCGGCGGGCGCTGGGCTCAGGTTTCAAACATAAAAGGTGATGAATTTAAAAACTGCTCCGCTGACCCGTGGGAAGGTAGAGAGAGGAATAAAAATCATGGGTTAGCGCTTCTCTTCTGCTTCGCGGTATTCCGAGACAATTAGAGATTAGTAGGGTATGGTCTCGAAACGATATTTTCGTTGATTGGTGGACAGAAAATTATCTTATTTTCAACACCACATTTTCTCGTTCTCACCTTCGACGAGATGAAAAAGCACACAGCCGACGTACGGGCAGCCATAATTATTGGGTTACAATGATTATTCTCATAAAATTTTAACAATGCTTCTAGTGCAAATTGGAGCAAATAATTATTACAAATTCACAATTAGATATGTCACAACGGTCGTCAGTCGTATAGTATCAACGATAAATACTTACTTACTCACCTTACTTAATTACTTACTTACTTAATTGAATATCAAACATGAATAATCTCGGTTAGTTCGCAAGGATAAATTCAAAACAAATCAGAATTTTTATCAGTTTTATGTTAGAACCAAAATACTGTCGAAAAAAGTTCGATATAATAATTACACGATTTTTAATACATTGTGAATTTGGTGCTCGTTCGTAATAGGCTAAACAATTCTAAAAAAAATAAGGTGTTTATGTATTGTGTAACAGACAGTGTAATTATCGCCCAAAACAAAGGTTGACATGAAGCACGTACAGACGGTTTCGACTATTCAGCAATTTCAAAGGCCAAAGCATACTTAGCAAAAAGCAAAACACGTGCCCAGAAAGTAAAACAGTGCCATTATTTCACTTAATCTTAGCCGAAAGTATGAGACAAAGTGTATTTGAGTTTCCACCCAAAATATATTTTCTCCAATAGTCGCCAAGTATATAGACAATATTGAAGAAGCAAGGAATTGGCCAATTGAAAGTAGTATCCATGATAACATCGAATATCGCATTCTTTGACGCGTAGAAAGCTTTTCGTAGAAAGCCTACTCTATCCCACAAAAAAGCAATCGCTACTCATATTACAAGTTTTTCAAGGCTGAAGTAGAGCATGGTTTTGGAGGCATGAACAAACATCAATGTTATGATATTTAGATGCACAGATATTGAAAATTAACGCCATGAATATATTTGGCAGTCTTAAATTCCGGCAAATAGGATAGCGTTTTGTCACATCACACAGTAGGAAACCAATTAGATTTAAATATTCTGTATGCTCTTCTTGTATGTTTTCAAAATATACGGAACTCGAAATTCTTAGTTCCGTACCAAATTTCTCTAAGGCTCTCAAAGCTATATTTGACGGCAATGTTAAGCTGCCTAACTATGCGTTAATCAACATTATTTGTAGCGAGCATGCTGTGCAAGCATGCTGCTGGTTAGTTTATTTTTTAACACAACGGTTGACTATGTAAGCAGTTGTTTACTGTTAAAAAAATCTTTCCTTAGACTAACAAGTTTAAGAACTTGGGAAATCGCGACACGCGTTTCAGAAAATGGGAACTCATTGATTGCAACGAAAGTCATAAAATGGGCCCAATGAAAACATAAGTTTACATTGCATGTATCAAATGCATGCATACGTGCTGTGTTTTACGACTGTGGGTATAAGCACATTTTTTTGTGAATGTTTAGAAACTGCTATATGCTGGAACCGCATAGCGATTGAAATGTATGAGGCGAAAACAAATTAAGATATTGAAAAGGCGTATTATTTAGCTGGGAATTATTGTCATTATGTCAAATAAATCTTACATCTACTCCCAGTTTCTGTTTAATTTTCATAAATAAATTATAGCTTTGTTTTTATTTTGCTTCGTTTTATGTTACTGAGCCATTCATTCAGTGTTGCTCTTCGGCTTATAGGTCAGCGTTTTTAGGTCAATTTTAAAGATTTTCTAGCAATGGATTTATTAGATGGTAATGATGGATAGGTTTTGAGAACGCGTTGTTTATTCTATTTCAAGTGTGTCGATTCCTGTTTGCGTGTCATTGATTTCTAACCATTTCGATGTTGCACGTGTGATGTTATCGTGAGATGGTGGTATAAGTGAAATTTAAAATAATAACTTTCTAATTATGTGCAAACTTTTGGCAATTAACTTTCCATGCGACGTTAGAACTATTTATTTTGCTTATCAAGTTTGTAATGGTAGTTAGTTAGTAGTTCGCATTCATTGTAACTGTATAGTAATGATTCATATGGCCCATTGGTTTTTCTTTTCATTTTGTAAATTTCGTTTTTTTTTGTAGTCGAAATGTTCTTTTTTGTGTGTTATATTGTAATTCCGTTTGGTCTTGTGCTGCACCAACTCTGATTTGATTAGAATGGTAAAACCCACGCTATATAGCTTTGGATTTATTCAATGCGTTCTTTTTGTTTTCTTACACTGTACGTATGTTATGTTTGTAGTTCCATATCATCGTATCTGTATGTAGCTATTTTTGGTTGCAAAAATAAACCATAATACTCAAATACGTTATAACTGTAGCTTGCATGAAGACCGATCCTAGCGCTCTAAGGTATGTACAATGCTATGAACTGAACCTATTGTAATGCTTCGAGGAGAATTATTCGTTGATGAAATTATTTACCTTCGTCTTTCCATTACTATAAAATAGTGTGTAGCCTAATTATTTACACTGTCTGGCACTTATTATATGCTAGTAATTACTTATACATTCTCTTCGTCCATTCTTTGCTTCTTTGAGGTATTAAAAAAGGAATCTAAACACAACAAACTCACCTTAAACCGATTGCTTTCATCCAATTGGCGATTATTTTGTTCACATTCTGGCTTGCTCACGCTTTATTCTTCAACTCCTGGAACATTTAAAGAGAATGTGAGAGGAAAACGAAAGCGGAAAGATTTGTTGAACCTGCCAGATTTTCTTAATCATGATCGTGCATGGCTGGAGCAGAAAACAGAAACTCAGTTGATTTCGTCGATCCCGGAAAAGGTAACCTTGGATTAAAATTCCATCTCAACACAATTGGCTTTAGCTCGGAACCAATGGGATGAGCGAGGTTTAATGGGGGCAAGTAATTCATCTGATCCAGCATATCCCTTTCTTGTGGCCTAAATGATTTTTTCGGTTCCGTGAATCTATATCATCCAGTGAGTGGGGTCTGGAAAAAATTTTAGGTAATTTTACTTTCCGTGTTTCCGGTTCTTAGCGGCATTTTGTTGGAGTACTTTTCTATTTACAAATCTTGCCATAGCTACTCTCTCTTCCTATCGCAGCTTAAAAATCAGATTAGAAATCGCAGGTATTGTTTTACTATCGATAATTTGAAGCTGAGAAACTGATAAATCGCTGTGACTAGAACAATGTTACCTTATCGGTTTTATGCAACGCTCACTGGTTGTCTAATACCAACACTCCATTTTTCTTGTGGATGCGACTTTGCATGGAAATATCATTGATATAACTCACCGTGGAACAATTTCGTGGCCGTTTCCTTGCACCCAGAAGGATTCTTTCGCAATTCAATTCCCGCTAAAGGCACTGCATGAACTACTGTCATTCGGCAGATCGCAGGAAACTTGCAAATGTTCCTTTTTGTACCAAATCGCTCGATTTTGATTCATTCTCCACTTTCTATGCGTCGCAATCATTGCTTCTATGTTCTGACAAGTAAATGCTCCTGTGGTGTCTTAAAATCAATGTTGGGCGTCGTGCTTGAACGTACTTGTAAACACTCTATAGAAAGCGACCGCAAACAAGAGGAATAAAAACTAAACTGTGTCTCGAAAACATTCAACAACTTCTAGGGATACTGGAATCTTTTTAGCCTCAAGATTCGTTCGACGTGTACATTCTCACTCTTACACTCTGTTAATCGCAGTAATCTTCCATTTCAACGGTGCAGATTG
>NW_026454597.1:0-7251 GCF_943734635.1 Anopheles cruzii | reverse complement strand
TTCAGGCCCTCTACCTGGCTCAGTGGGACCTTAAAGAAAGCCACATTGCCCCACCGCGGGTCTGACGCAAGTTGATACTTTCCTCCGTGAGTGCTAGGCCCAGCTGCTCGTTAGCAGCTGTGGCCAGCTCCCCCGCGGTAACGAAAATATCAATGCCACTGCAGGCCATCTCCTGCATTGGCGTCATCGCCTTTACACTAGCCTCTGCTCCGCATGCTGCCTTAATTGTAGCCTGCAGAGCCGCTACATCAGAGGTTTTCTCGTTGAGCTCGATCACTAGCCCTTTCGAGCGGTGCGCGTTTCTGATGCACTTGACATTAGGCTTGACAGCCTCCGAGAAGGCCTTGTCGGCCTTGGCCTCTTTCAATGCCGCCATTATCTTCTCCTTCTACCAGGAGAGCCGGATTTTTTGGGCGACTGGCAACTTTGACTCTAGTGTTTCAATGAAGTTTAACAGTGTTACGGGATTGCCGTCGCATTTATCGACTAACCTTAATGCAATTCTTAGGTCAAAATATTTGTTCAGCTGTTCATCTTCCCGGTCTGAAGCCCCCTTGGTATTCCCCAATGATGGTCGCCGCTATTGGCCTTAATCGGTTCTCCAGCACCTTGACCCACACCTCGTATGACGCACATAATAGAGCTATCCCGCTGTAGTTAGTACAGTCCAGGCGGTCTCCTTTCTTGTATACTGGTATTATGATACTCTTTCGCCATTCTTCGGGTATGCACTCCGTGGTCCAGATTTTCAGTATTAGTTTGTGCTTCGTGATGGCTAGATTGTTAGCGCCGTGTTTGAGTAAATCTCCGAATATCTCATCCATACCTGCAGCTTTATTATTTTTGAGTTGGGCTATGGCCGTTCCTACCTCTATTTCTGTTGGGATATCGTAGTTTTCGTCCCTATCTATTGTAGTTTCCCGATGGGTTATGTCGGTGTTGGAGTTGGAGTTTAGTAATTCTGAGAAATAATCAACCCATCTTTCTTTTATGTTTGCCATATCTCCTATGATATTTTCGACTGCGTCCTTACGACTGCATATTGTACGAGGTGTGAAACCCTTCTTATACATGTTTATGGTTTTATAGGCTCGTCTTGTGTTGTTTTTTTGGAGGTCAGCATTCATTGTTTCTAATTGTCGGTCGGCCAGGATTCTTTTCTTTCTCCTACAAAGTCTGTCGGCAGTTCTTCGCATATTATCATATGCTTCCTTCTTGGCACTAGTTGATATCTGTAGGTAATTTGTGCATGCAGCTGTTTTCTTGTCAACTGCTGTTACGACTGCGTAACAGTAACTAACTAGGCGGGGAACGGCTATTTTAAGCTCTTTCAAATAATTCACTTTTATTAATAAGTCGGTGTATTTGCACGAAAGCAACGTCACGAAATATTTGCACGTTTATTAACTGGTATCAATCGGCGTCTTTCAGCACGTCCGAGTTCGTCGGCGAACGATGATGCAAGAGAACTATCGGTCGTGGGGCCGATCATACGAGCCAGATAATTGGTGAGTCCCGAGACACCCACGGAGGGCACTCGGTGCTCACCAGGGCCGTTCTCTGGCGGCTTCCGGTTGGAACGTGTTCGCAGTGAAGTTTTGCTTGACGGCTGACCGTTACCACCGCAACTGACACGCGTTGTCAGTCGCGGCGGCCCACGTAGCAGATTTAGCACACGCTTGTGCTAAACCAAAGGCTACTAGCGAATCATTCGCTTCTCCGCGTATCTTCCTGCGGATGAATATACAAATCATGTGGAATTTGTTCTGTAATTCCACCGGATGCCTCAAAGATGTTTGGTATAGTCTTACTAGACTATCCACATCCGTTATCCAACTATTTAGTTCACTAGGATCCCCTGGGAAATTGGGCAGATCCTTCACCAAATCCGGTATTTTTTCAAACGTTTCCGGATTGATCGCACTACCGGCCTGCCTTGTAAAATACAGTGGAGGATCATTATAGTCCTCACTTGATGTTGCTTCATCACGAGCTTCTAAGGCAGCAAGCCGGGTTACTATCTGTTCTAACTCTGTTCGCGACATTTTAGGATTATTTTTGGATACTTTGTTTAACGCTTCGATTAAATTTTCCAGTTTCGTTTCTGGTTTTATTTTTACCTTTTCGCGGTGTTAACTTATTACTTTGTATTACGCGTTTTTCGCTTATTATTTCTTTTTTCTCGAGGTCACTTTTTTACTTGTTGTGTTTCGCTTCGTGCGATTTATTTAACTTTCTGTGTATTATATTTGTATATACTCGTTGTATTATACTCACGTGACCTTTTTTATGTTTCGCACTTACATGTATTTGATAAACATTTTGTGGGGATACCACAAAACAGGCGGGTGACCCAAGCGGTGATGTATCCTCTCAGTGTGTCGATTTAGTCTCTTTTTCTGCCAGGTGAGCTGCTAACTACCTGCGGTACTCGGGAATCTGTTCACACAGCTGCCACTGGATTGTCACTTTCACGGGGCGATCAGAACACTCTTGTCACTTCCACTATAACAATTTTCACCGAAGGGTCCCTATTCGGGCGCCAGTTAAGCACGAGGCTGCGTAGGGGGTTTTTTAAAAAAGGGTTGTATTCTTTATTCAACACTTTTCTTCCTGCTTCGAGGGTTACAATTCACAGTCACCTTCTTATTCACTACGATACTGACGAATTCTCGATGATGCTGGAGCGCACTGACTGTGAGACCGAAGTGATCAGATAGAAGGCACAACTGGAAAAGAACTCGGAGTCTGGCTTGCTCGGCTTCAGCTGCTGGAGACGATTGTTGGCTGTATATGATCGTTGGCTGATATTTCGGACTGGCGTTTTGGTAGGGCATTATCGGGTGGCCTCGTAGGTGCGCATAATGGTTTGCCAACTCTTCTATCGCTACCGACTGGATAGGAAGCTCCAGATTCGATATTGTATGCACCTTCTGGAGCGTATACTGCTGGGCTGTTGGCCCGACTCCAGATATGCGCAGCGCTAGTGGTAGCGAATCTGTTTCCTCGCGGCTCTGATTCTGCTTCCATTTTAAACATATAGGCCGCGGTTTGCCTTCCACTCCAAGCTCTGCTGCTAGTGTCTTGTCAATAAATGATGCCGATGAGCCGTCATCGAGGAATGCGTATGTCTCGACACGCCTGCCGTGTACAACCGGTACGTATCGGAGTAATATGTCCTGGTCGTCTAGCTGATGTACGTTGCATATGGATATCGGGGTAGAGGCAGAGGTCTGTTCCTGCTTCTTGTCCTGGTGCAAGTATCGGTGGTGCGCATATGGGCACCCGTTTACCCCACACAATGTCTTGGAACACTGCTGACCCATGTGGTTCGTCAGACACGTTCGGCATAGCTGGTTTCTCTTGACGGCAGTCCACCGTTCGTCGACGCTCATAGCCTGGAACTGCTTGCACTTCGGTAGCACACATCCTTTGCCCTTGCAGATCACACATCCGTCGCCGGCCGGTGGGAGGTCATGGGCTATGTGCGTGTTGATATATTGGGTGGTCGTCCGCTGCTTGCTGCCGTTGTTTCTCCTCTCGTCATGCGGTGTTTCTTCCGTCGGCATGGTCACCGAGCTCACTGCAGAGACAAGGATCTCCATCCAAATGCCGAAGTCGGCTAGTGTGACCCGCTGCAAGGCTTGCTTATGGAACGCCCATTTTAGCTTGATGGTAGGTGGGAGCGTGCCCACTAGCTCCTGCAACAAGGCCACGTTGCACATGTAATCGTCGAGGCCGGCAGCCCGGATCGTCGCGCACATGTTCAGCACTGCTACCCCGAAGTCAATGAGCGTTTCAAAGCGTTGCTCACTGGGGGGCGGCAGCCGACGAATTTTACTGATCATGTTGTGTACGATCACTTCTGGCCGGCCGAACAAGGTCCTCAACGTGGCGATGGCTCCGTCCAAGTTAGAGGGGTGAAGCAGGCGGTATCTCACCGCCTCTAGAGCCTTGCCTCTTAGGGCCTTCTGTAATCGGAGTAGGTTTTCTTCCGCACTGTAGCCACATATCGCCGTTGAGTTTTCGAAACTCGCGATAAAAATTGGCCATTCTTCGGCCATGCCAGAGAACGGCGGCAAGTCTTTAGGTACTCCTTGCCTCGCTGAAATCTGGCTCTGGTTCAGCGAGGCTTGGGGCCATGCGTGCTGGTATGACACGTGTCTCGGATCGTGTGCCTGCGTATACGGGTGCTGATAAACCCCCGACGGGTTCGGAATTTGTTGATACGTCTGCGTCGCTGGTCGGGGCTCCGTGAAGGCCGCTGGCGTTTGTGACGGCATTATGGGTGTCGCGTGGTGCATTGCTGTGGGTACATGGCATCCACCATTTCCCATGTGCTGGGTGACGCCATTCTGCCCGGACACGCGGTCGCCATGCTGCTCTCGTTCTGCGCCGCCATGCTACATTGATTGGCGGGCGCCATACTGGTTCGGATCGTGGGCGTCATACTGCGTCTGGTCATTCGACCGACCGTTCGACTGCCAGAAGTCGCTCACTGATCTCGGTGAATTTCACGGACATCTCACCAAGTAGGTTTGTGAGTCGGTCAATCGCCTCGGGCGGTGTTACTTCCGTCCTCCCAGCTGCAGCGGTTTCAGCTCGATCAGGCGAGGCAAAAAGAGCGGTCGTCGAGTTCGCGAGAGGACTCGTAGTGACGCGCGTCGCCGTCTCAGCAGGCCTTGATTCCTCTCCTTGCTGGTTCATTATATAATTATAAGTCTTAATTTATTTCCTAACCAACTTGTCTCTAAAGCGATCCAAATGTTAATGCCCGGCATCCGTGGCTCGTCAGCCTTTCGTACACTCCTTCGGCTGTTATGTCTTAATACGATGTTTATTTGTGGCACGTCTGTAGGTGCCTTTAGTTCCAGGACGACTGCGCGATTACATTATCTTTCGCGTCTTTTATACTATTAGGTCTAGGTGTTAATTCGTGCGGTTTACAATACATGGCACTGCTCACTAAGTATAACGAATATTTTTGAAATGAAATATGTGTTTGACAGCTACTGTCCTTACGCATCTAACGCAGTATATGTTTTTTTGCTAAAGTGCAAACAACACCTTTTATAAGCATTTGAACATGTCAAGTTTTGTTCCTTGTAGAGTAGTTTTGCGGGGAGTACTTTTTCATTACTGCTTGCACGGCAGCAAAAGGGGTTCTTGTACCGAATCGTCACTGGTGATGATAAGGGGAGTTATTACAAGAATCCTGAACGCAAAAAACCCTGGATACAGCTTGGTGAACCAGGGCCACCGCAACTAAAGCAAAATATTCCTTGCGCAAAGGTTATGCTGTGCATATGGTGGGATATGAAAGGTGTGGTATACTTTGAGCTTTTAAAACCTTATTAAATTGTTGAAGGCCAATCTCATAAACCACAATTAATCCATTTGAAGTAAAGCTTTGGCCATGAAACGACGGAAATGGGATAAAAGACATGATAAGCTGATTTAAAAAAAGGCAAAACTCGACCCCACATCGCAAAACCGGTCAAAACCTATCTCGAAAATGTCGGATGGGAACTATTAACCCCCCCGCGCTATTCACCAGATGTTGCTCTTTCTGACTAGTATTTGTTCCGTTACATGAGTAACGATTTGGCAGCACAGCGGTTCTTCTCTTATGAAGGTATAGAAAAATGGGTCTCTGACTGGATCGCTGATAAGGATAAGAATTTCTATCGACACGGAATCGAGGAATTACCCGAAAGATGGGAGAAAGTCGTCGCTAACGACGGGCAATACTTTCAATAAGTTAGTTATACGTTATGTTGTTGTAATTAGGTTATAAATATTGAATAAAAACCGCACGAATTAACACCTAGACCTAATACTACGCGTTCTTTTGTCCGTTGGAACGCGCATCACTAATACACACATGCACCTTGCTAGTGCGCCAAAAGTTAGCGTCGGCTTTTTTACGCGCGTAACACACGCGTACTGGTCACACACTGTCCGGCGTTGGCATTGTCCGATTTGGTCCGTGCAGGTTTTGTTCTGCTATTTCGTGTGGGTGCACGGTAGCGGGACTGCGGGGCTCGCTGGTGTAGATGATCTCGCTGCTTCGGTGTACGGCGGCTGCGGTTTCAACTGTTGCTGGTGACGTAAAGTGACTCTTTGTAGTTACTCTTCGCTGCTATTGAAGTACAATAGCTCTTTTCTGCTATTGAAGTACAGTGGCTCTTTTGCTGCTATTGAAGTACAGTGGTTCTTTTTCTGCTATTGAAGTACAGTGGCTGGTTCTAGACGATGATGTGTGTAGTAACTGGCAGGATCGCCATGCTATGTCTTAATACGATGTTTATTTGTGGCACGTCTGTAGGTGCCTTTAGTTCCAGGACCACTGTTTTTGTTTTTTTTCTTTCGAGTACTACCTAACTGTTTACAATTTTGTTAGGCATTTTATAACTTCGTCTAAATTTGAAGAATCCCCATTTGCACAGATAGTGTCTCGTGCTTTCCCTTCAATTTTATTAATTATCGTTCGCTCATAGAGTTTCAAAATATCCAAAGGCACTCTGTCCTTGAACAACTCTAACGTGCACTGCACTGTAGCAACCCATGTGCTCAGTTGTTTTTTATTCCTGTCGAACGTCGGTATTAATTTTACCGGATCGGGTATACGAAAGATGTCAGTGTGTGTTGGGATCGTACGCTGCGCTCTCAGCTGCTCGTTTTCGAGCCGAAGGTCACCAACACACTGTTGAAGTATTGCTAGCTGCTCCATTACGCTTTGCAGCATCCCGTTATTTGGCGGTTCCATTTGATCAAAAAACGTCCTAGCGGTAACTTTTGGCACCGGGTTAAATTTACTCATGCAATTGGAAATACACCTATCTGATAGTTTGTATTTCTCCAATTAAGAGTCTATCTCGTAGTGCTCTTAATTGCAGCCGATCGGTCTATCTAGTAGTGCCGATTTGCTCTTATTGGTCTATCTAGTAGTTCCAATAAGATACCGTAAGTGTTAAGAGGGATTTGAAACTCTTAAACTTACCTTACCGTCGTGTAATCACGAGGTCCGTACCGAAGTGCCTGCTGGAGACGATTGTTGGCTGTATATGATCGTCTTGGTTGTGTGTGCGATGACGTCTTCTTCTGGCGATCTGATTGGTTGACAGCATTTGACGCGTCAGCATAAAGCGTCATCTCGGAGCCTTGGGGACCGTGTGAATGTTTATGTCGAGCGGCGTACCATGTATTCGGAGAATAATTTTGCTGATACAATGTTGCTTCTTTCTGATG
>NW_026454596.1:0-7255 GCF_943734635.1 Anopheles cruzii | reverse complement strand
TAACACGCTCTCGAAATAAATTCCCCTTTACATAAATTTGCTCCCGAGAGAGAGAGAGTGAGAGAGAGACAGAAAGAGAGAGAATGTTCTCGTCACGGTGCGCCCATGCGCCGCCTCTCTTGGGTTCCGGGTCGTTCGTTGCTTCGGAGTAGCGTGCCAAGGGACCATGTTGCGAATATTCGATAACTTTGCCCCTGATCGCAGGCCCGGTGTGTCCCGGTCGCCGGCTGCTCCGGTGCCAGCTTTACGGTGGGTGATGCATTTTGCACTTCCGGCCTGCACGCGTTACTGTCCAGGGGTTATTGAGACCCTTTTCGGTTTTGCCGCCGTACCATTTTCGGTGACCGGTGGCCACGTTAGTGTGCAGCTTATCCGCTGCCGCTTGCGGTAGTCAGAAAGCGGCTGTGTGTGTGGTGGATTTCGTTTTTGGTCTTTACTTTTCCCGTTCCTCGTGGCAAGGGGCAAAGGCCCAGGCCGATTCGGGATACTCCGATATGGGAACATAATTGATTGAGTTTCCCTTTCGGAGGCTTTGGTGCCGCGGCGCGCGAGTGCTCCGCAAATGTTGACGGGCAATAGGGCTTAATTGGTGTTTTTTTAGTGGAATTTGGCAGTAAATTTTGCGAAAGCTCTTGTTACTTCCATGAAATATTCGAACGCTTTGCTGTGTGATACATTGTTGCTGCGTCGAGTAGTTAATATTTGTCGTTGGACGTCTCGTATTGGTTTAAGTGTTTCATTTTAAAGAACTTATAAGCAATAAAAATGCAATCAGCAGAAAATAAAACTCGCATAGTTCAGGAAACGGTAATTAATTCAGAAGTTATTAAAAACCAGTGTTATGATTATTCAACTAGCAGTCGCAAGAAACCTACTTTCATGTAGCATGTGTAGCAATTTTTCACATGCATTGTGACCGTTCGTGGGTCAAACACGCGCGACCCCATTTCGGGTTGCCCTCTACCTTCATATCCTGTCAAAAACCAACCAGACGGATGGCGTCTCCGGTAGCCGGTGCGCTACAGCAGGGCACAATTAGACAAGCAGCATTACATGGCATTGCATTAGCTTTTAGCGAAAGTGGAAAATCACACTACGAAGGGTAATTGTCTCCAAATTTCAACATCGTAGTTCATTAATCAAATGCTTTGGCCCCGGCGTCGGTACATGCGGTCCGATGTTGGGTTCGCCCATCACCCGTGCCGTGCCGGGCGGGCGGGCGAACCAGAACATCTAGAGACCACACGAGACAAGGGCTGTATTGCCTTGGCCTGGCGACCCAGGCAACGAATGGGGATGTGCACTAGACGTTTGCTTGAGGCTGTTGGTTTTTTTTCTCTCTCGTTTACCTTCCAACATACCATCAACCCGGGCGGGCACGACGGACGGAGCAGACAGTGGAACAGAGTGCAGCCAACATTGCTGCCGACCGCCAGGGATCGTTCTAATTAAGGCTATCTACTGTGGCGGGCGTAGTGTGTCACTATCATTTATTTTCTTCCCAAGACCAGACCAACGGGATTGTTTCGCCTTCCGATCGACAGTCAGACTTCGTAGGCCGCTGGGCTAGGCCTGCGGAAGCAATTCTTCGCAAGCGTCGTATGCGCCTACCCGGCCAGCCAGCCAACCAGCCCGCCGGCCATCCACAAGACAATCGTTCCACAATCGAAGAAAACTACGTCATGCTTGACCATACGTCGGCTGCTGCTTGGTCGTGTTACACATAACGTGCCGCCCAACGGACGGTCGTATATTGCCGTTGGGTCCATTTCGATCGTGCGGCATGATGGAAGAAGGTCCTTGTACACCTTCCATAGCACACTGCCCCCCGGCTGGTTGCATAGCAACAGCATAGCTCCGCCCGATGAAAAATGACAGCATTCGAAGCTAATCGAGATAACGAGCGAGCGAGTGAGTGGCTTGCGGGTGCCCCATTCCGGGGACCAGATAAATCTCCTTCCGGTCAGACTGTGATAGTAATTAAAATGGACACCTTTTTTCCTCCAACATCCGGCCACCTGGTTGGAACGGTGGGAATGGAACCGCCGCTCGTAGGCCCTGCGGCGGGCCAATTCGGTGGGGGCGAACGAAGTAATATATCATTGACGAAAGTGATTGCCGAGACCGCAGGGGCCCGGTGTAAGTTACGTAAATGTTTTATTAATGCTTCGTACCGTCGCAATCCACCGCCGAGTGCTTCGAACGTAACCAGTCTTCGTTCGTCCTCGGAGCCACCACACTGCTTGATCCGTGACCCCTTGACGAGCCTCTCGGTTAGATGAATATCAATTAGTCAGCTTCAGATTCACTTCGCCCGTCGTGGGTTCATTCGAGAGTAGTTTTGGTGTTCCGGACAGACGATTGTCTCACTCGGCGCAGAATACTCGGCCGGGGACACGGAGCACAGCTTTCCACGTGACGTAGTTTCATTAAAAGTGCACCGAAACTTTCATGGTCAGAAAAATGGACAACCCGTTCCTGGTTGCTGCGTTCCCCAAAAAAGCAAGCGGATGGTATTTATGAAACGCCATTTGGGCAACTTGAAGTTGAAGATGAAAAGTGGCCCCATAATCGTGACCCGGTCCGCGGTGCGGCAAGCGGACAAACAAACTGTACGCTGCACGTTCCGCCAACGGAACGGCGGAACATTCAGGGGGCGTAAATCGACACCGCACTTGTCGTGACTTATGCCACGGGTGGTCGTTTATACTTGTCCCCTTCACAAGGTACAACCTCGTGCCGGGGGGGCCAACTGCACGGTCAAGAAAGAGTCAAGATTGTGCTGGCAACCGGTGCAGTTTATGGGTTGGACCGAGAAAGTAAGTGATATGTCACGGCGCGGCGACCCCGATCGGTTGCAGTGTTTGTGTGCCGAGGACCGTGTTGCGCCGAGCCAGTGTTTCTACGCTCTGTGCGGGCGAGGATTTCATTTTGGGCTGCAATCACGGAACTGACCTACCCAAGTGGCTGTCGATTGCAGCTGAAAGTTATGTGTGAGGGTAAGCTCGTATGAACCTTGGCCGTTCAACGGTGACAGCGATGGTTTTGACAGACAGTGAGCAGACAACACGTGCTCATCTACATCTTCTCGTTCATTCCATAACATAGCAGGTTACAACAGCTCAGTTACGAGTTTACAACAAATTAGCTACCAGAAGCCAGTAACCCCCGCTGATAGAGCAGTCGGTAACGCTCTTCGTTGTCAGCGCAGCTGGCCGTGGTTCGAATCCCGGGATCGGTTGTAACTCAACCGGCCATGGTTTCGATTCCCGATACCGGCGTGACAGGGGGGTTGGCGCGGGGCTAACAATCCCGTCCGTAAAAATTAAATGTTACAGAAGAGCATCAGAGAGATTAACATTAGTCTCTGGTGCAGGCCAAGACTGCTCAGTGGTTGTAGCGCCAAAAAGAAGAAGAAGAAGCCAGTAACCAATTCAAATGGGGTAAAGGTAAAGTGTCTGAGAAATGCTTGGAAATGCTTGTCAAAACCAACAAAAAACTTTATTGGGTCCGGACTTCCGGACAGATAGTGGTTGTTCTAACAACACAGGCACACGTTACCTGTACTACCGCAAATGTATGAATGTCATCATTTAGATAAGTGAACACGTAATTAGATGAGCGAATCCTAACGCGTCACTGGCTACGGGATAATGCAGTCATCAATCGGAGACACCAGCTTACGAGCTTACCCGCTAATGCTTGTCGAATGCCGCACCAGACACGTGACTAACGTTGCCTCGGAAGCCGTTGTCGCACCATGGCCGTGGAAGAATGCCCTTCGCACGGCCCATAACTCTTTCACCGGGTGTCCGGTAATGTTGTGGTAATTTTACGGCCGCCATACGGCCAATAAAAGCATACCGCCAGGGATTGCGCACGCATCCCACGTGCGTACATCGCGGCTGTGCGATAAGATTCGGAACGTCTCAATTATGGCACGCGAGCTTTCTGGTCGATGGGTTGTTGTTTTTTGCGGGTCGCTTCCACTTTTGTCTGACACTTCACGCTCGCTGACGCAACGCAGCGAAAGCTAACCGGACGATTTTTTACTTGGCTCGCCCCGCCTGCGGGCGTGAGCAGTAAGAAAGTTGCCGTTATGCTCGCCCTTCGGCTGCTGCGGTAATGATCATAATCTGGGCAGATTTTTTTTACGATAATGTACCACAGCCGCCGCATCGGCAATGGCAGGCATAAATCATAAAACGCGTAAGTGTAACGGCGTGCCAGTGGCGTTGAATGTGGTTAATGGACCGTAAAGTGGCTCGGGATCGGCGAGTGTGTGGCATTAGCGTGGTGCTCTTTGGAACCCACCGGCCGTGTCGTGCCGTGGCCGGCGAGAGCGCAGGAAGCCACCGGAATTTCTCATCCTCTAATGTTGTTCCATTTTGTGTCTGTTCGTAAGGGCTTAGCCCTCGGTTGCCACATTTAACTAAACTTGTCAGATATTTATGATGTTATTTTGCGCGGAAAGCCCGTACAATGGACGTCTTTAAGATTCATGAATGTTCTAAATGCTGTTGATAAGGAATAGAAGCGTTGAGATGGTAGATGGTGTCGTTCGATTGTAGCTTCTAAGCAAAGACAAAACCCTCTGCGACACCCATGCACAGGCCACGCAGAGAATGCGCTGCACCCGGCAATGGATGAAGAGTTATTATTCGCTGCAGTCGTTATTGAATTATCCACGAAGCTAACCAAATTACTGTAGACTGTAGTTAAAGAAACCAATTTCGGTGTACATGCTCTGCGTGCCCTCAGCGCCTTCCGCCCGAGCCCAACTAGGCGCTTACCAACGCGAGCCGAAACTGGTAGTACAACTTTTTTGGGTTCTCTACATCGACGCCCAAACGGGTCAAGACATTGAAGGTGCCGCACTCTGTGTGTATCTGTGTGAAATGGGAAATATTTGGGGACCACAAATTTATTCCTCTCGGAAGTGGCCCGGGTTTGAGGCAGAGAATGGCAATTTGGTCGCCAACTTCCGTCGTCGCTGATGGAACGAGGAGCCCGGGCTGTAGTTAGTTGTGGAGCAGTTTTTGGCGCATTCGGTTGCAGCTGGAGTTTAAATTTAATTAACATTCATCAGCTTACTGGCTGCCCTGGTATGGGGTGTGTAAGCAGATGTTTTGAATACACGAAGCACACCATCAGCTTCCTCCAACGGGAACAGAGCGAAACGTTATAGTTACGTAATGTGTCGAAACAAGTGGACCAGTGGACGTTTTATCGACGCACATATAAATCCGCAATCCGCATAGCTCTAATCACTCGCTAGCCCTTAGGTTTCTTTGCATACAGTTGCAAAGAAAACCTGGGTGCAAGGGGCAACTGAAAACTTTTTCAACATCTTGTCCACCGGTACTGTCGATAACGACAATTCCCGACACCGCCAGCGGAAAGTTTGCAGCTAATGGCACAAACTTACGGTTGGAAAATGGATTACGAACATGTTGTCTTTTCTCGCTGGTTTTTTTTAACTTAACGTCACGCTCCTTTTGGTTCATTTCCCCAGACCTGAACGGTTGGAATTAGAAATGTTTTAAAACTACCGTTCGCACTGTCGTGACCCGACCCGCACGACAGAAGTTGCTGATGTGCAGCGGCGCGAAAGCAACATACGGAGGCAGGTGACACTATTGACGCTCGCAGTTTGTTCGAACTTCGAACTGAGCTTTCGTTCTTTGAAAAAAGAATCTTATTTAATTGAAGTTTGTAGCACAAACGACAGTTCCGATGGCTAATTGGGCTTTGTATGGTCAGAGTCAAAGGATTTGCTGGCACCAATCTTGGTGAACCTTAAAAGACATGGGAAAAAGGCAGTCGCAGTTGTATGATAATTTTGGAAGCTCCATAAATGGATTACATTCCCAACATCCTTACCCATAAGCGGTCATATTTGCTAGAACACTGATCAAAGGACTTTTTGAGTAATCCTTTGTGGGATTACACGATTCATACGACCTTTTGTTCAATCGCTAATTATTAATTGCTTTCACTGAAATTGACGATCCAGTGTTTTTGAAGAAGGTTCACCAGCAGTTCACCCCAGTTGCGATCATTTTTCTTGATTTCGATCATAAAACATAGTCGATATCGAATTTACATTACCGATCGCGTGTACGGTCCCAGCACGCAGCACGCAGCATATAGTTTATGACGGTCCCAAAGGACGGCAAAGGGAGACCACCCGCAGAACCAAATTCAATAATTTGTCCCTTATCGACGCACGGGACAAAGCTCCCATTGTGGCGCCATTGTACATCGTGCGGTGGGTTGGCAATTGATTACACTTTCGCAGATCGGCTGCAATTTCCCGACCACCATTGCCTATTGCCGAGGATTTCCCGTAAACAATACCAAGCTGACCGACAAACCGAAGGGCTCACCTTACCGATAGGGTGACCACCTCACCAACACCACCTACACCAACAGTATCTTGCCAGCGTTGCCGGCGCCGGGTTCGTTTGTTTGTTTAGCATGCAAAAACCGCAGCTCCAACATCGCGGCTCGCAGCATCGGTATATCGCCCCGGCCGGATGTATGCGTATCACGCGCGGTACGTTGGTCGGCTCGGCACAGGCACGAGCAATTATTATAAATAGTCCGATTATGTGCCAATACACAGACGCGGGGTATGGGTCGGTTGGATCGGACACCCGGACGTGTGTTACGCATTCACTTCGGCACGGCGATCAATGGACACGCGGTAACTTCATGCTCCTCCGGCCGGCGAAAGTCCCGTGGTCATGACTAACCGTGAATGAGTATGTTCAATGGGCGAGATATCGCCGGACATTAGTCTTTTTCCTGCCCCTACGGCACCGACTCGCTGCGTACCCCTAATAGCTAACCCTGCGGGAGAGGTCACTCGTACAGTGCTATCCGCGAACAGATCATCGCTACGGTTGGAATTTTAAATTAGGTTGAAAGTGCATTGATATCTTAATAATATTAGCACCTCGCATTTGTTTGAAAATATTAAAATCTAAAGAAAATATAAATGTAAAGTCAGACGCACAATTCTTTCAGTTTTCTCTACTTTATTCACTGTTGCCAAGTCTGTCCCAAGTCACCGCTACTCTGCGACTTTCCGACTGTTCTCTGCTTTCCAACTAACTGTCTGGAACTCTGCGACTGACTGTTCCTACTTCACCAATTTGCCCTCCTTAAATACCTGAAGTGGTTCTCGGGGTTGTTCTCCGCCGGACAATGGGGAGGCGGGGCTTAGTACGCAACACGGTCGTTGCCCCCT
>NW_026454595.1:0-7255 GCF_943734635.1 Anopheles cruzii | reverse complement strand
TAACACGCTCTCGAAATAAATTCCCCTTTACATAAATTTGCTCCCGAGAGAGAGAGAGTGAGAGAGAGACAGAAAGAGAGAGAATGTTCTCGTCACGGTGCGCCCATGCGCCGCCTCTCTTGGGTTCCGGGTCGTTCGTTGCTTCGGAGTAGCGTGCCAAGGGACCATGTTGCGAATATTCGATAACTTTGCCCCTGATCGCAGGCCCGGTGTGTCCCGGTCGCCGGCTGCTCCGGTGCCAGCTTTACGGTGGGTGATGCATTTTGCACTTCCGGCCTGCACGCGTTACTGTCCAGGGGTTATTGAGACCCTTTTCGGTTTTGCCGCCGTACCATTTTCGGTGACCGGTGGCCACGTTAGTGTGCAGCTTATCCGCTGCCGCTTGCGGTAGTCAGAAAGCGGCTGTGTGTGTGGTGGATTTCGTTTTTGGTCTTTACTTTTCCCGTTCCTCGTGGCAAGGGGCAAAGGCCCAGGCCGATTCGGGATACTCCGATATGGGAACATAATTGATTGAGTTTCCCTTTCGGAGGCTTTGGTGCCGCGGCGCGCGAGTGCTCCGCAAATGTTGACGGGCAATAGGGCTTAATTGGTGTTTTTTTAGTGGAATTTGGCAGTAAATTTTGCGAAAGCTCTTGTTACTTCCATGAAATATTCGAACGCTTTGCTGTGTGATACATTGTTGCTGCGTCGAGTAGTTAATATTTGTCGTTGGACGTCTCGTATTGGTTTAAGTGTTTCATTTTAAAGAACTTATAAGCAATAAAAATGCAATCAGCAGAAAATAAAACTCGCATAGTTCAGGAAACGGTAATTAATTCAGAAGTTATTAAAAACCAGTGTTATGATTATTCAACTAGCAGTCGCAAGAAACCTACTTTCATGTAGCATGTGTAGCAATTTTTCACATGCATTGTGACCGTTCGTGGGTCAAACACGCGCGACCCCATTTCGGGTTGCCCTCTACCTTCATATCCTGTCAAAAACCAACCAGACGGATGGCGTCTCCGGTAGCCGGTGCGCTACAGCAGGGCACAATTAGACAAGCAGCATTACATGGCATTGCATTAGCTTTTAGCGAAAGTGGAAAATCACACTACGAAGGGTAATTGTCTCCAAATTTCAACATCGTAGTTCATTAATCAAATGCTTTGGCCCCGGCGTCGGTACATGCGGTCCGATGTTGGGTTCGCCCATCACCCGTGCCGTGCCGGGCGGGCGGGCGAACCAGAACATCTAGAGACCACACGAGACAAGGGCTGTATTGCCTTGGCCTGGCGACCCAGGCAACGAATGGGGATGTGCACTAGACGTTTGCTTGAGGCTGTTGGTTTTTTTTCTCTCTCGTTTACCTTCCAACATACCATCAACCCGGGCGGGCACGACGGACGGAGCAGACAGTGGAACAGAGTGCAGCCAACATTGCTGCCGACCGCCAGGGATCGTTCTAATTAAGGCTATCTACTGTGGCGGGCGTAGTGTGTCACTATCATTTATTTTCTTCCCAAGACCAGACCAACGGGATTGTTTCGCCTTCCGATCGACAGTCAGACTTCGTAGGCCGCTGGGCTAGGCCTGCGGAAGCAATTCTTCGCAAGCGTCGTATGCGCCTACCCGGCCAGCCAGCCAACCAGCCCGCCGGCCATCCACAAGACAATCGTTCCACAATCGAAGAAAACTACGTCATGCTTGACCATACGTCGGCTGCTGCTTGGTCGTGTTACACATAACGTGCCGCCCAACGGACGGTCGTATATTGCCGTTGGGTCCATTTCGATCGTGCGGCATGATGGAAGAAGGTCCTTGTACACCTTCCATAGCACACTGCCCCCCGGCTGGTTGCATAGCAACAGCATAGCTCCGCCCGATGAAAAATGACAGCATTCGAAGCTAATCGAGATAACGAGCGAGCGAGTGAGTGGCTTGCGGGTGCCCCATTCCGGGGACCAGATAAATCTCCTTCCGGTCAGACTGTGATAGTAATTAAAATGGACACCTTTTTTCCTCCAACATCCGGCCACCTGGTTGGAACGGTGGGAATGGAACCGCCGCTCGTAGGCCCTGCGGCGGGCCAATTCGGTGGGGGCGAACGAAGTAATATATCATTGACGAAAGTGATTGCCGAGACCGCAGGGGCCCGGTGTAAGTTACGTAAATGTTTTATTAATGCTTCGTACCGTCGCAATCCACCGCCGAGTGCTTCGAACGTAACCAGTCTTCGTTCGTCCTCGGAGCCACCACACTGCTTGATCCGTGACCCCTTGACGAGCCTCTCGGTTAGATGAATATCAATTAGTCAGCTTCAGATTCACTTCGCCCGTCGTGGGTTCATTCGAGAGTAGTTTTGGTGTTCCGGACAGACGATTGTCTCACTCGGCGCAGAATACTCGGCCGGGGACACGGAGCACAGCTTTCCACGTGACGTAGTTTCATTAAAAGTGCACCGAAACTTTCATGGTCAGAAAAATGGACAACCCGTTCCTGGTTGCTGCGTTCCCCAAAAAAGCAAGCGGATGGTATTTATGAAACGCCATTTGGGCAACTTGAAGTTGAAGATGAAAAGTGGCCCCATAATCGTGACCCGGTCCGCGGTGCGGCAAGCGGACAAACAAACTGTACGCTGCACGTTCCGCCAACGGAACGGCGGAACATTCAGGGGGCGTAAATCGACACCGCACTTGTCGTGACTTATGCCACGGGTGGTCGTTTATACTTGTCCCCTTCACAAGGTACAACCTCGTGCCGGGGGGGCCAACTGCACGGTCAAGAAAGAGTCAAGATTGTGCTGGCAACCGGTGCAGTTTATGGGTTGGACCGAGAAAGTAAGTGATATGTCACGGCGCGGCGACCCCGATCGGTTGCAGTGTTTGTGTGCCGAGGACCGTGTTGCGCCGAGCCAGTGTTTCTACGCTCTGTGCGGGCGAGGATTTCATTTTGGGCTGCAATCACGGAACTGACCTACCCAAGTGGCTGTCGATTGCAGCTGAAAGTTATGTGTGAGGGTAAGCTCGTATGAACCTTGGCCGTTCAACGGTGACAGCGATGGTTTTGACAGACAGTGAGCAGACAACACGTGCTCATCTACATCTTCTCGTTCATTCCATAACATAGCAGGTTACAACAGCTCAGTTACGAGTTTACAACAAATTAGCTACCAGAAGCCAGTAACCCCCGCTGATAGAGCAGTCGGTAACGCTCTTCGTTGTCAGCGCAGCTGGCCGTGGTTCGAATCCCGGGATCGGTTGTAACTCAACCGGCCATGGTTTCGATTCCCGATACCGGCGTGACAGGGGGGTTGGCGCGGGGCTAACAATCCCGTCCGTAAAAATTAAATGTTACAGAAGAGCATCAGAGAGATTAACATTAGTCTCTGGTGCAGGCCAAGACTGCTCAGTGGTTGTAGCGCCAAAAAGAAGAAGAAGAAGCCAGTAACCAATTCAAATGGGGTAAAGGTAAAGTGTCTGAGAAATGCTTGGAAATGCTTGTCAAAACCAACAAAAAACTTTATTGGGTCCGGACTTCCGGACAGATAGTGGTTGTTCTAACAACACAGGCACACGTTACCTGTACTACCGCAAATGTATGAATGTCATCATTTAGATAAGTGAACACGTAATTAGATGAGCGAATCCTAACGCGTCACTGGCTACGGGATAATGCAGTCATCAATCGGAGACACCAGCTTACGAGCTTACCCGCTAATGCTTGTCGAATGCCGCACCAGACACGTGACTAACGTTGCCTCGGAAGCCGTTGTCGCACCATGGCCGTGGAAGAATGCCCTTCGCACGGCCCATAACTCTTTCACCGGGTGTCCGGTAATGTTGTGGTAATTTTACGGCCGCCATACGGCCAATAAAAGCATACCGCCAGGGATTGCGCACGCATCCCACGTGCGTACATCGCGGCTGTGCGATAAGATTCGGAACGTCTCAATTATGGCACGCGAGCTTTCTGGTCGATGGGTTGTTGTTTTTTGCGGGTCGCTTCCACTTTTGTCTGACACTTCACGCTCGCTGACGCAACGCAGCGAAAGCTAACCGGACGATTTTTTACTTGGCTCGCCCCGCCTGCGGGCGTGAGCAGTAAGAAAGTTGCCGTTATGCTCGCCCTTCGGCTGCTGCGGTAATGATCATAATCTGGGCAGATTTTTTTTACGATAATGTACCACAGCCGCCGCATCGGCAATGGCAGGCATAAATCATAAAACGCGTAAGTGTAACGGCGTGCCAGTGGCGTTGAATGTGGTTAATGGACCGTAAAGTGGCTCGGGATCGGCGAGTGTGTGGCATTAGCGTGGTGCTCTTTGGAACCCACCGGCCGTGTCGTGCCGTGGCCGGCGAGAGCGCAGGAAGCCACCGGAATTTCTCATCCTCTAATGTTGTTCCATTTTGTGTCTGTTCGTAAGGGCTTAGCCCTCGGTTGCCACATTTAACTAAACTTGTCAGATATTTATGATGTTATTTTGCGCGGAAAGCCCGTACAATGGACGTCTTTAAGATTCATGAATGTTCTAAATGCTGTTGATAAGGAATAGAAGCGTTGAGATGGTAGATGGTGTCGTTCGATTGTAGCTTCTAAGCAAAGACAAAACCCTCTGCGACACCCATGCACAGGCCACGCAGAGAATGCGCTGCACCCGGCAATGGATGAAGAGTTATTATTCGCTGCAGTCGTTATTGAATTATCCACGAAGCTAACCAAATTACTGTAGACTGTAGTTAAAGAAACCAATTTCGGTGTACATGCTCTGCGTGCCCTCAGCGCCTTCCGCCCGAGCCCAACTAGGCGCTTACCAACGCGAGCCGAAACTGGTAGTACAACTTTTTTGGGTTCTCTACATCGACGCCCAAACGGGTCAAGACATTGAAGGTGCCGCACTCTGTGTGTATCTGTGTGAAATGGGAAATATTTGGGGACCACAAATTTATTCCTCTCGGAAGTGGCCCGGGTTTGAGGCAGAGAATGGCAATTTGGTCGCCAACTTCCGTCGTCGCTGATGGAACGAGGAGCCCGGGCTGTAGTTAGTTGTGGAGCAGTTTTTGGCGCATTCGGTTGCAGCTGGAGTTTAAATTTAATTAACATTCATCAGCTTACTGGCTGCCCTGGTATGGGGTGTGTAAGCAGATGTTTTGAATACACGAAGCACACCATCAGCTTCCTCCAACGGGAACAGAGCGAAACGTTATAGTTACGTAATGTGTCGAAACAAGTGGACCAGTGGACGTTTTATCGACGCACATATAAATCCGCAATCCGCATAGCTCTAATCACTCGCTAGCCCTTAGGTTTCTTTGCATACAGTTGCAAAGAAAACCTGGGTGCAAGGGGCAACTGAAAACTTTTTCAACATCTTGTCCACCGGTACTGTCGATAACGACAATTCCCGACACCGCCAGCGGAAAGTTTGCAGCTAATGGCACAAACTTACGGTTGGAAAATGGATTACGAACATGTTGTCTTTTCTCGCTGGTTTTTTTTAACTTAACGTCACGCTCCTTTTGGTTCATTTCCCCAGACCTGAACGGTTGGAATTAGAAATGTTTTAAAACTACCGTTCGCACTGTCGTGACCCGACCCGCACGACAGAAGTTGCTGATGTGCAGCGGCGCGAAAGCAACATACGGAGGCAGGTGACACTATTGACGCTCGCAGTTTGTTCGAACTTCGAACTGAGCTTTCGTTCTTTGAAAAAAGAATCTTATTTAATTGAAGTTTGTAGCACAAACGACAGTTCCGATGGCTAATTGGGCTTTGTATGGTCAGAGTCAAAGGATTTGCTGGCACCAATCTTGGTGAACCTTAAAAGACATGGGAAAAAGGCAGTCGCAGTTGTATGATAATTTTGGAAGCTCCATAAATGGATTACATTCCCAACATCCTTACCCATAAGCGGTCATATTTGCTAGAACACTGATCAAAGGACTTTTTGAGTAATCCTTTGTGGGATTACACGATTCATACGACCTTTTGTTCAATCGCTAATTATTAATTGCTTTCACTGAAATTGACGATCCAGTGTTTTTGAAGAAGGTTCACCAGCAGTTCACCCCAGTTGCGATCATTTTTCTTGATTTCGATCATAAAACATAGTCGATATCGAATTTACATTACCGATCGCGTGTACGGTCCCAGCACGCAGCACGCAGCATATAGTTTATGACGGTCCCAAAGGACGGCAAAGGGAGACCACCCGCAGAACCAAATTCAATAATTTGTCCCTTATCGACGCACGGGACAAAGCTCCCATTGTGGCGCCATTGTACATCGTGCGGTGGGTTGGCAATTGATTACACTTTCGCAGATCGGCTGCAATTTCCCGACCACCATTGCCTATTGCCGAGGATTTCCCGTAAACAATACCAAGCTGACCGACAAACCGAAGGGCTCACCTTACCGATAGGGTGACCACCTCACCAACACCACCTACACCAACAGTATCTTGCCAGCGTTGCCGGCGCCGGGTTCGTTTGTTTGTTTAGCATGCAAAAACCGCAGCTCCAACATCGCGGCTCGCAGCATCGGTATATCGCCCCGGCCGGATGTATGCGTATCACGCGCGGTACGTTGGTCGGCTCGGCACAGGCACGAGCAATTATTATAAATAGTCCGATTATGTGCCAATACACAGACGCGGGGTATGGGTCGGTTGGATCGGACACCCGGACGTGTGTTACGCATTCACTTCGGCACGGCGATCAATGGACACGCGGTAACTTCATGCTCCTCCGGCCGGCGAAAGTCCCGTGGTCATGACTAACCGTGAATGAGTATGTTCAATGGGCGAGATATCGCCGGACATTAGTCTTTTTCCTGCCCCTACGGCACCGACTCGCTGCGTACCCCTAATAGCTAACCCTGCGGGAGAGGTCACTCGTACAGTGCTATCCGCGAACAGATCATCGCTACGGTTGGAATTTTAAATTAGGTTGAAAGTGCATTGATATCTTAATAATATTAGCACCTCGCATTTGTTTGAAAATATTAAAATCTAAAGAAAATATAAATGTAAAGTCAGACGCACAATTCTTTCAGTTTTCTCTACTTTATTCACTGTTGCCAAGTCTGTCCCAAGTCACCGCTACTCTGCGACTTTCCGACTGTTCTCTGCTTTCCAACTAACTGTCTGGAACTCTGCGACTGACTGTTCCTACTTCACCAATTTGCCCTCCTTAAATACCTGAAGTGGTTCTCGGGGTTGTTCTCCGCCGGACAATGGGGAGGCGGGGCTTAGTACGCAACACGGTCGTTGCCCCCT
>NW_026454594.1:0-7273 GCF_943734635.1 Anopheles cruzii | reverse complement strand
ATAAATTTCGGGATTTTATTTCGGGTATTCGTGATTTCGAATCTAAACAGATCTGTAATACTGTTATCCAACGATTTAATTAGTTTGGAACAAGATTTGAACTAATTCGTATTCCTTCTTTACGCTTCCGTTGTATTTCAAGCCACTGCTCATGGTGGACCCGCTTGCGGTGCGTATACAACAGCGTATCAAAGCGAAACGTTTTCGGACAGAACTGGCATTGGTACAGTGGGCTTTTTGTGTGCGTCGTCATGTGTTCAGTTAACTTCTTTTTTTTCTTAAATGATTTCCCGCAGATCGTGCACGGAAAGCTGCGATCGGTGCAAACGTTACGAAGATGCGAACTTAAATATCGTTTTGATTTGAACTGCTTCCCGCATGATTCACAGCTTGCTGGGGTCTGTTGCGTATGAATCAGTTTGATGTGCGTTTGTAGAATATACTTATTGCCCACGACTAGGCCGCAAATGTTACAAGGTACCTTTGGTAGATTTGATGATGGTGGCGGATTCTTGATGTGTTCGCCCATGTGGCAATCCAACTGAAAGCGGCTTTTAAATATCCTCGGACAGTGCTCACAAATGAAGCCGGCACCATGTACTGCGCGCTTATGATCTTCGATTGTGTATTTGCTGAACCTAAAAGAGCAAAACAAACAACTGTAAGAATTTTAAACGGTCTTATTTTATGTCGCCACACGTACGCCTTGTCACATTGATCGCAGGGCACGTCCTTTGCGCTGTGCAATTTACGAACATGTGCATTTAATCGGGTTTGGAACGGAAATCGCTTGCCACATTCCTCACAGCAGAACGTGCGCTCCTTGTGCTTGTTTTGCATGTGTTCCTTTATATTCTGGTGCACTTCGGCACACACCTCACACCGGAACCGATCCGGATTTAGATGCATTTCTTTGTGTTCCACCAGTTTTGTCCGCGATCTTAATTTCTTGCTACACATTGGGCACGTTATTATAAGCTCTTTTATATCGTGGATTTTTAGCATGTGTCGCTTCAACTCCCTCAGGTTGACGTACTCGACCGATGGCTCTCTGCTGGCCATTTTTGCCAAATCACAAATATCGCACACCAAGCGTTTGTAAAAGCTAATAATCTCCTCATCCACTTTTGATTTACTAGTGCGACTTGTGTTGGTGTCCAGTTTGTTATTATTCAAGTATTTCGTTTTGTTTCTTTTGTCGGGTGTTGTTAGTTTGGAGTTGTCTTTTTGAGCGTTTTTAGTCGGATTTTTACCCCTATTGCGCAATCTTCTCTTATTATCTGTATCCGAAATATGTTCTTCGTTGTTTACGGTTGTTTCCATTGTGATGTGTTGAGATATGCTGGCCATTATTTCATTCTTCAGTGTTAACTCTAGGTCTTTGCTCTCGAGGTGTTCATCGTCCAATGGTTCTTGTTTGATGGATACAAACTCCACCGCACAAATGTTTCCCTCGCCAACATCACTCAACGACGGTCGCTGTTGAACGTTTGCAATATTTGTTTCCAACAAAACCCGGTGCGCTTCATTCACCATGTCGTAGAATTCATCAAACTCCGCCAGCAGCATCCAGCATCGCTGGCAAATTGTTGTCAACTCGAATTCCGCCAATTTTATCCCAAGATGTTGGTTGATTACGTCTGTAATGTGTTTCCCATTCGTCTTAAGTTCCGATGCTTTTAAGCACTGGCCTTTTTTGAGACACACACTACATTTCTGAAGACTTTTAGCAGAGGAGGGTTCAATAATTTCCTCGGGAGTTGATGACAGGATAAACTCCGTTTTGATTGCCTCCATCGCAACTCCTTAGACACTATTCCTGTGGATCGCAGACTAACCGTGTTCGCACTTTTCGTTACGCACGAACACTAAAGGTATTTGGAGAACGTATTATTGTTGAAAATTAGAATTACACAGCGCAAGGTCTTTCCTTTTGCAAGTTTACCGATTGTGTGTTTTGTTCATAGGAAGTTTGTTTACGATTCGACTGTCAAACGCGTTCTTGCAGTCTTACGACAGCGTTAGTAACCCATACATTTACACACTACATTCGTTTAGAACAAGCAACGATTCAAAGTTTATTACCTCGGAGATTAACCTTTATTAGAGTTCATAAAAACTTCGTTATGGAGATATATTTGATAGTAAAACTGTGAACACACCAAAACGATTCATCTTCCATGTTAGGTTGAGAACAAAATTAATACTTTTGTAATTAAATGTGTAAAATAGGGCGGTTGACGTAAAATTTGCTTGTTGTGTCGACTTGATGTAACTGTTTTTATACTTAAGACAAATGATTTTGGTCTTTATATATTTAATAGTAATATAAATGAAGGATTTTAAGCCTAAACACGTATGAAATACTGTAAACCAACGTTTTAATTAGTTTGGAACACGATTTGAACTCATTCGTATTCCTGCTTTGCGCTTCCGTTGTTCTTCGAGCCACTGCTCATGGTGAACCCGCTTGCGGTGCGTGTAGAGAGTAGTGTCGAAGCCGAACGTTTTGGGACAGTACGGACACTGGTAAAGCGGGCTTCTCGTGTGTGTCGTCATGTGTTCCTTAAGTTTAATCTTCTTCTTGAACGGCTTTCCACAGATCGTGCACGGAAAGCTGCGATCGGTACAAACGTTCGTGAGGTGCGCATATAGATTGCGCTTTGATTTGAATTCTTTTCCGCAAGACCCACAGCTCACTGGCGCCTGCTCCATGTGCATTCGTTTCATGTGCGTCGTTAAGTTGTACTTATTTCGTACCACGATGCCGCACAAGTTGCAGGTAACCTTCGTCGGTCGCAGGCCGACGCTATGCTCTTCCATATGATTATCCAACTGAAAGCGGCTTTTAAATGTTCTCGGACAGTGCTCACAAATGAAGCCGGCACCATGTACTGCGCGCTTATGATCTTCGATTGTGTATTTGCTGAACCTAAAAGAGTAAAACAAGCAATTGTAAGCATTTTAAAAGGTCTTATTTCACGTCGACACGTACGACTTATCACACTGATCGCATGGCACGTCCTTTGCGGTGTGCATTTTACGAATATGTGCTTTCAATCGCGCTTGGAAAGGGAAGCGTTTGCCGCATTCCTCACAACAGAATGTGCGCTCCTTGTGCTTGTTTTGTATGTGTTCCTTTATATTCTGATGCACTTCGGCACACACCCCACACCGGAACCGATCAGGATTCAGATGCATCTCTTTGTGTTCCACCAGTTTCACGCGTGACCTAAACTTTTTTTCACATATCGGACACTTGATAATCGCCTCACCTTGGCCGTGAGCTCTTCGCATATGGCGATTTAATTCCTTTAAGTTAACGTACTCGATCAATGGCTCTCCGCTGGCCATCTTTACTGGATCACAAATTTCGCACACCAAGCGTTTGTAAAAGCTAAGAAGCTCCTCATCTACCTTTGTTTTACTAGTGCGACCGGTCTTGCTTAGGTATTTCTTTTTTCTGCCTTTGTTGGATGTTGTTGGTTTGGAGCTTTTTTCTTGAACGTTGTCCGTCGGAATTTTCCTCAAGTTAAGCAATCTTCTCCTATCATTTGTATCCAATATACTAACTTTAATGTCTTCTTCATTGTTTGCGGTTGTTTCTATTGCTATGTGTGGAGATATACTGGCCATTATTTCATTCTTCAGTGTTAACTCTAGGTCTTTGCTCTCAAGGTGTTCATCGTCCAATGGCTCTTGTTTGATGGACACAAACTCCATCGCACAAATGTTTTCCTCACCAACGTTTGCAATATTTGTTTCCAATAAAACTCGGTGCGCTTCATTCACCATATCGTAGAATTCATCAAACTCCGCCAGCAGCATCCAGCATCGCTGGCAAATTGTGGTCAGTTCAAATTCCGCCAATTTTATCCCAAGATGTTGGTTGATTACGTCGGTAATGTGTTTCCCATTCGTCTTAATTTCCGATGGCTTTAAGCACTGGCCTTTTTTGAGGCATACGCTACACTTCTGAAGACTTTTAGCAGAGGCGGGTTCAATCATTTCCCCGGAAGTTGACGACAGGATGAGCTCAGTTTTGATTGCCTCCATCGCAACTCCTGAGCCACTGTCCGTGTGGATCGCAGGCTAACCGTGTTCGCACTTTTCTTTACGCACAAACACTAAACGTACTTCGAGAACGTATTATTGTTGAAAATTAGAATTACACAGCGCAAGGTCTTTCCTTTTGCAAGTTTACCGATTGTGTGTTTTGTTCATAGAATGTTTGTTTACGGCTCGACTGTCAAATGCTTTCTTGCAGTCTTACGACCAGCGTTATTCACCCATACCTTTAAACACTATATTCGTTTAGTACAAGCAACGATTCAAGGTTTATTTAGGTTTACTTTCAGATTTACTGTTAACGGTTATTTTCAAACGTAGGTTTTGTAAAATTTACGTTATTGGGATAATTATTTGTACAACAGCAATAGCACAAATACCTTAATTACAATTAAAGTAATGGTTCGAGTACAAGATATCTGACAGAAAAACCGTCAACACACACATAAATTTCGGGATTTTATTTCGGGTATTCGTGATTTCGAATCTAAACAGATCTGTAATACTGTTATCCAACGATTTAATTAGTTTGGAACAAGATTTGAACTAATTCGTATTCCTTCTTTACGCTTCCGTTGTATTTCAAGCCACTGCTCATGGTGGACCCGCTTGCGGTGCGTATACAACAGCGTATCAAAGCGAAACGTTTTCGGACAGAACTGGCATTGGTACAGTGGGCTTTTTGTGTGCGTCGTCATGTGTTCAGTTAACTTCTTTTTTTTCTTAAATGATTTCCCGCAGATCGTGCACGGAAAGCTGCGATCGGTGCAAACGTTACGAAGATGCGAACTTAAATATCGTTTTGATTTGAACTGCTTCCCGCATGATTCACAGCTTGCTGGGGTCTGTTGCGTATGAATCAGTTTGATGTGCGTTTGTAGAATATACTTATTGCCCACGACTAGGCCGCAAATGTTACAAGGTACCTTTGGTAGATTTGATGATGGTGGCGGATTCTTGATGTGTTCGCCCATGTGGCAATCCAACTGAAAGCGGCTTTTAAATATCCTCGGACAGTGCTCACAAATGAAGCCGGCACCATGTACTGCGCGCTTATGATCTTCGATTGTGTATTTGCTGAACCTAAAAGAGCAAAACAAACAACTGTAAGAATTTTAAACGGTCTTATTTTATGTCGCCACACGTACGCCTTGTCACATTGATCGCAGGGCACGTCCTTTGCGCTGTGCAATTTACGAACATGTGCATTTAATCGGGTTTGGAACGGAAATCGCTTGCCACATTCCTCACAGCAGAACGTGCGCTCCTTGTGCTTGTTTTGCATGTGTTCCTTTATATTCTGGTGCACTTCGGCACACACCTCACACCGGAACCGATCCGGATTTAGATGCATTTCTTTGTGTTCCACCAGTTTTGTCCGCGATCTTAATTTCTTGCTACACATTGGGCACGTTATTATAAGCTCTTTTATATCGTGGATTTTTAGCATGTGTCGCTTCAACTCCCTCAGGTTGACGTACTCGACCGATGGCTCTCTGCTGGCCATTTTTGCCAAATCACAAATATCGCACACCAAGCGTTTGTAAAAGCTAATAATCTCCTCATCCACTTTTGATTTACTAGTGCGACTTGTGTTGGTGTCCAGTTTGTTATTATTCAAGTATTTCGTTTTGTTTCTTTTGTCGGGTGTTGTTAGTTTGGAGTTGTCTTTTTGAGCGTTTTTAGTCGGATTTTTACCCCTATTGCGCAATCTTCTCTTATTATCTGTATCCGAAATATGTTCTTCGTTGTTTACGGTTGTTTCCATTGTGATGTGTTGAGATATGCTGGCCATTATTTCATTCTTCAGTGTTAACTCTAGGTCTTTGCTCTCGAGGTGTTCATCGTCCAATGGTTCTTGTTTGATGGATACAAACTCCACCGCACAAATGTTTCCCTCGCCAACATCACTCAACGACGGTCGCTGTTGAACGTTTGCAATATTTGTTTCCAACAAAACCCGGTGCGCTTCATTCACCATGTCGTAGAATTCATCAAACTCCGCCAGCAGCATCCAGCATCGCTGGCAAATTGTTGTCAACTCGAATTCCGCCAATTTTATCCCAAGATGTTGGTTGATTACGTCTGTAATGTGTTTCCCATTCGTCTTAAGTTCCGATGCTTTTAAGCACTGGCCTTTTTTGAGACACACACTACATTTCTGAAGACTTTTAGCAGAGGAGGGTTCAATAATTTCCTCGGGAGTTGATGACAGGATAAACTCCGTTTTGATTGCCTCCATCGCAACTCCTTAGACACTATTCCTGTGGATCGCAGACTAACCGTGTTCGCACTTTTCGTTACGCACGAACACTAAAGGTATTTGGAGAACGTATTATTGTTGAAAATTAGAATTACACAGCGCAAGGTCTTTCCTTTTGCAAGTTTACCGATTGTGTGTTTTGTTCATAGGAAGTTTGTTTACGATTCGACTGTCAAACGCGTTCTTGCAGTCTTACGACAGCGTTAGTAACCCATACATTTACACACTACATTCGTTTAGAACAAGCAACGATTCAAAGTTTATTACCTCGGAGATTAACCTTTATTAGAGTTCATAAAAACTTCGTTATGGAGATATATTTGATAGTAAAACTGTGAACACACCAAAACGATTCATCTTCCATGTTAGGTTGAGAACAAAATTAATACTTTTGTAATTAAATGTGTAAAATAGGGCGGTTGACGTAAAATTTGCTTGTTGTGTCGACTTGATGTAACTGTTTTTATACTTAAGACAAATGATTTTGGTCTTTATATATTTAATAGTAATATAAATGAAGGATTTTAAGCCTAAACACGTATGAAATACTGTAAACCAACGTTTTAATTAGTTTGGAACACGATTTGAACTCATTCGTATTCCTGCTTTGCGCTTCCGTTGTTCTTCGAGCCACTGCTCATGGTGAACCCGCTTGCGGTGCGTGTAGAGAGTAGTGTCGAAGCCGAACGTTTTGGGACAGTACGGACACTGGTAAAGCGGGCTTCTCGTGTGTGTCGTCATGTGTTCCTTAAGTTTAATCTTCTTCTTGAACGGCTTTCCACAGATCGTGCACGGAAAGCTGCGATCGGTACAAACGTTCGTGAGGTGCGCATATAGATTGCGCTTTGATTTGAATTCTTTTCCGCAAGACCCACAGCTCACTGGCGCCTGCTCCATGTGCATTCGTTTCATGTGCGTCGTTAAGTTGTACTTATTTCGTAC
>NW_026454593.1:0-7275 GCF_943734635.1 Anopheles cruzii | reverse complement strand
GGGGGTGTCCGCGCGGACTGTGCAGCATCCGTGAATGGTTCGCGCCGCTGTGTGTGTGTGTGTGCCGTGGGACTGCGCTTTGCGCAGGTTTTTGGTGAAATTGGAAGGATCGTGTCCGGGGGGTGGGAGGGGGGATGGAACCGGGGCGGAAGGGAGGGGTTGTGGTGGTGGGGTTCGAATCGTTTTCCGCAAGAATCCGATTCTCGCCGATACATTCATTGGCGGCTAGGCGGCTTCCGCTCCCGCCAGCCCCCCCCCACCCCTCCCCCAATCGGGCACTGCATTCCGGTTGCCGGCAACCCGCACCACCACCCCCCCGCTGACCGCTCCGGAACCGAGAGAACAAAGCGGAAATGCGCAGAGCACATTCCAAACCCACACACATTTCCCCGACGAGTTGCTGCCGGGTGGGGGGCGAGGCTGCGGCGGTGGTCGGTGGCAGGATCATGGGCCGGCTTTCATCTCCCGTGTCACTCATTAACCAACCCACCAACCCGGCGGGATGCTCCCGTCCCGTCCCCGTGAAGGACCTTAGGCCGATTAGCGGCCGGAGAGGATCCCCTAATACCACGGATCGGAATTAAATGCCTTCGGGTTGGGGAGAAGGGGGATATGGGTGGTGCATGCTGGTTACATACCTGCCACCCACCCACCCGCCCTGTTATTTTTTCGTAGCAGCGGCGCGCCCCATTTCATTTGATTTTTTTGCTTTAATTTATTGATTTGCACCCCCCCCCACCCCCCTGCCGCTCACCCTTCCACCGCAGGTTGGGTGGGCAGGTATGGTATGGGGTACGGGGCACTCGTGTGGTAATGACACACACACGCGAGTACCATGAGTGCTGCGGAAAAGCCCCACCCACTCGCCCACACCACCCAACCGCACCAAAGCAAAGGTCTCCGGTGGGGGGGTGGGGGACGGCGGGTTGTTGGGGATTCGGGTGAAAGGGTGGCATTGCTTCGCTATTGATTTATTTGCGACCGCCACCCCCCGCCGTCGCGTGCCCGTCGTCCTGCCAGAAAGGTCCTGCACCCGTCGCAGACTTCCGCCGTGCGCTGCGCGCGTGTCAGTCAGTGCAGGTGGTTGGGGGGGGAGGGGGGGGATTAAACATTTGGTGGCGAGAGGATACATGGGTGGGGGGTATTGGTACGGGGAAACGGCGCAACGACGACGACGACGACGACGATAATTCGTCCTTTTTAATGCAAAAGTCACCGTGCGGTGGAGAGAGGCGGGGTGTCAGAGAGTGTGTGGAGGTTAATTTGTCCAAATCACTTCCCCCCGCGCCACGCTCCACACCCCTTTCCTCACGCATCCCGGCTCACGGCATGCGAAGCAGGACATCGTGACATCCTTCCCCCCAGACAATCCCCTATTAGCTTGCGCTCTCATTCATTAATTCAACCTCCCCGCAAACGTTTCCCTCAGGCTGACTCCCCCTCTATCCTCTTCTGTGTCTCCCATGTCCATCACCGAGGACAGAGCAATGGGCGAAAGAAGATGAATGGGGCCAGCAAGCAAAGCAAAACGCAAAAACCCGGCCACCCATCCCACCTGCTACCCTGGGGGCAGCATGGGGGCAGCAGGCAGCCGTCGGGCAGGTCCTTTGTGGGGTGAAAGTGGTTAAATAACAATCACACGATGTTCACATCGATTGACATCGGCTTTGACATCGAGAGCATCATCAGGAGCCGGCCGCCTTGGCCGGAAGCTGGCATGACGTCCGCACAATGCCCCCCCCCCCCCCCATTTCACATCAACGCCCACCCATTATGCGGCCCCTACCGGCCGGGGCCAAAAAGTGCAGCCTATTCCAGGACTCTCGCCGTGCCAATGAGAAGACCCCGGAAAAAAACAAGTCGCGGCCGGCCAGCCAGAAAAAAGGGGGACCGGGGAGTATATGGGGGGGGGGGGGGGGATGGTTCAACGGTGCACCGGGCGGGGGAGGTGGTTGATTGTATGGTTTTGTTTTGGTTTCTTTTTTTTTCATTTCTATGTATGGCTTTATGTTGGACTTTATGCTGCAGGATCACTCTTCGCTTTCTGCACGCTCCAGATTTTATGCTCCCTCTACACTCTCGTTCTCTCTCTCTCTCCCAAGAACGTCATATTCATCACAAACCCTCCTCTCTCCAGGAAGTAACCCGTCCCCCTCCTACCCCACCTTCACACTCGCCCAATGGTTTTGATGTGTACTCTGATTAACAATAGATTAGTTTTGGTCAAGCGCCCCCTCCCCCCCGATGCCACCGACCCCACTTAACCCTCATCTCGGTGGTGGCCACCCGACACCCCCGTTCCCCCTTCTACACTCCCAACGCATCCCTCCATCCCGCATCGCAGCCGGCTTCTCGTCACGGAGCTCGTCGTCGCCGGCCGGAGTCCGTTTGATGAGCTCGAGGGTCATCCATCTCGCATCCTCCGCCAAGCCGGTGGACAGCCCGTGACAGGATCCACCACCGGCTACGCCCCTTCCCCCCGTAGCCAGATCACCGAGTGCCGCGGTGCAGCCACCTCTCAATTATGCTCATTATGCTGTCATCACCAGCCGTCGGCCGGCCGGCCGAAGCGGAGCCGTCCATATGATGGAGGGGGGGGAGGGCTGTGAAAGAAGGGGCAAAGTAGGAAAGGGTCGGTGGTGCTGGTGGGGCAAATCAGTGGCGCACGACTCAATCAATCAGCGGGAGGCGCAAAACGAGGCAGGAAGATGGCAGCGGAGTTTTTCCCGTCGCCCCCCCGGGGGATGCTCGATGCCCACCGGGGGGTGGGAAGGAGGTCCTCGGCACCGATGCGTGTCCGTGTGTGTGTGTGTCACTGGAAATCGAAACGACTGCTGGTGGAATGGGCAAAAAGAGGGGTGGGGGGCTCAATGGGGTGGTGGCAGTTAGTTTTCCCGGAAGCTTCCTCCGTTTGCCGACTCGGGACTCGACTTTATTTATGCCGTCCTCTAGCTGCGGACCACTTATTTCTTACTTCAGTTCCGGTTTCCCTCCCCACCCCCCCGCACCCCCCCACGTTTCCGGTTCCGGCGACGGCGGGTGGTGGTGTGGAGCCAACGAATGGAAATGGAAATTTGCGGTTAAACGAAACAGATCAATCTCAATTTAAAGTTTTCTCCGTCTTCTCCGGTGCGCGGTGGCTTCCGGTTCGTTTCCGGTTCCGGTTCGGCGTTTGCGGCGGCTGGTGGCGCGAAAGGATTGACAATCGTGCGGTGGAGTGGGAGCGACCGTACAAGAATAACATCTGCACGGTGCACGGCTACGGTGGGGTGTGGCGGACGGCTGTGGAAGGACTTCCCCCGGAAGGAATGTGCAAAATTAAACAATTAAAATGCAAAATGGGAAAGATAACCCCAAAATAAAAACCACCCCCCGGGCCCGGCCCGGCCCGGCACCGATTCGTTTCGAGCGAGCGGTTTTTGGAAGGAGTCCCCGGAAAGGTGGGACTGCAGGGGTGATTACAGCACAACCCCACCCACGCTCCACACAGCAACCGTGACCAAGAACCCGGGGGAGGCTGCCGAAGACGACGAATGTAGCGGCGACGGGAGAGACGGTTGGCGGGGGAGGTCCTGGGGGTGGGTGGGCGACGAAAAGTTCAACAGTTCGAAGATGGAATGCAAATCACTGCAAGTGATGGGGACTCGGCGATCGTTTACCCAATCTTTAAATTGCTTCCACCTCTCTCTCTCTCTCTCTTTCTTTCTGTCTCTCTCTCGCTCTTTTTCTAGCTCTCTCCCTCCCCTCCCCCCTCGCTCTGTCGCTGACTGGTTTTGCGCTGCTTATCGGAAAACAACGCTGCCCAACGGAAGGAGCGCAACACAATACTCGGTCATTCGAGCAGTTTCAGGAAGCGTTTGTAGCTCCCACACACGCACCCATGTTCTGTGTGTCACCAGAGCGAATCACGATCACGATCCACGTTTTCGGTGATACTTCCCCCCTCCCCCTCCCCACCCCTCGTGTGGCAGTCTTAACCCATCAAACTACTCGAAACTGCTAGACCGTCGGTTGTTTTGTGCTGCAACCTTGCAACGACTCGGCCGATTGGCACCGTTCAAACTTCGTTTAACTGGTCTGGGTGCCCCGGTTGTCACCAAAAAGGTGACGGAAAAAGGTGGTTTAAAAAATCTTCTCCTTAAATTCCACCTTCCATCCAACCCGCTGCCCGTTTCCGCGCAGCGAATCGTTCGCTGTGCCAGCTAGTTATTAGATGTAGGTGTTAATTCCTGCCGTTTTTTTTCGACATTTGTGATCTACCTACATCAATAAAACGAATGACTACCTTAATGAAAGTATTCTCCGTGGTTAGCTACTACTTTCTGCTATCTTTTAGGTAGAAAATACTACAAAAATAATAAATAGTTAATAAATAAATAATTAATAACAAATAATAGTAATAATAGTAATAGTAATAATAATAGTAATAATAATAATAAATAAGTATTAAATAATTTTTTACAAATACTATTCTGAAAGAGCAACATCTGGAGAATAAAGCGGAGGGGTTAACAGTTTCCATCCGAAATTTTAGAGATAGGTTTTGACCGCTTTTGCGATGTGGGGTCGAGTTTTGTCATTTTGAAAAATCGGCTTATCATGACTTTTATCATGTCTCGTCGTTTTATGGACAAATCTTTCATTTAAATGCATTAATTGTTGTTAATGGGATTGTCTTTCAATAATTTCATTAGGTTTTATAAGCTCAAAGTACACCACACCTTTCATATCCCACCATATGCACGGCATAACCTTTGCACAGTGAATATTTCGCTTGGGTTGCTATCGACCTGGTTCACCAGGCTGTATCCAGGGCTTTTTGCGTTTAGGATTCTTGTAATAACTCCTCTTTACATCACCAATGACGATTCGGTACAAGAACCCTTTTATTTTCAGCCGCGCATGCAGAAATTCGCAAATGGTTTTCTTGGTGGTGGTCGCGCAAAGCGCAAATGGTCTCGTTTTTTCAATTCTTGTGGAACCGATAAGACATTTTTCTAATCGTTCCCAAGGTACTCATGCGAGGGGAAACTGTTGTGTAGTCAACTCCTAACATTTCTGCAAGTTTTGTTTGCATCTGACATGCATTGCGATCGAGCAATGCGGCCAGTTCTTCATCATCAACCTTTTTCGACCGCTCAGGTCGCTCTTGGTCTTGCAAGCCAAAATAACCACTTTTTAACCGTGCAAACCACATCCGACACGTTCTGTCAGTAAGAGCAAGTTCACCATAAACTTCCATGAAAATTTGATGACTTTCGGTAGCAGTTTTTTTTAATACTCCCCCGCAACATTTTAATGTTGTTAGGTGTTGTTTACATTTTAATATTAGGTCTAGGTGTTAATTCGTGCGGTTTTACAATACATGGCACTGCTCACTAAGTATAACGAATATTTTTGAAATGAAATATGTGTTTGACAGCTACTGTCATTACGCATCTAACGCAGTATAGATTTTTTGGTCAAAGTGTAAACAACACCTGTTTTTAGCATTTAAACATGTCAAGTTTTGTTCCTGATAAAGCCTTTTTTGCTGGAAGTACTTTTTCATTACTGCTTGCATGGCAGAAAAAGGGGTTCTTGTGCCGAATCGTTGCTGGTGATGAAAAGGGGAGTTATTACAAGAATCCTAAACGCAAAAAGCCCTGGATACAGCCTGGTGAACCAGGTCCATCGCAACCAAAGCGAAATATTCATTGCGCAACGGTTATACTGTGCATATGGTGGGATATGAAAGGTGTGGTGTACTTTGAGCTTTTAAAACCTGATGAAATTATTGAAGGACAATCCCATAAACAACAATTAATGCATTTGCAACAAAGCTTTGGCCATAAAACGACGAGAATGGGATAAAAGCCACGATAAGCTGATTTTTCAAAATGACAACGCTCGACCCCACATCGTAAAACCGGTCAAAATCTATCCCGAAAATGTCGGATGGGAACTGTTACCCCACCCGCCTTATTCTCCAGACATTGCTCCTTCGGACTACTATCTGTTCCGTTGCATGAGCAACGATTTGGCAGCACAGCGGTTCACTACTTTTGAAGGTATAGAAAAATGGGTCTCTGACTGGATCGCTGATAAGGATAAGAATTTCTATCGACACGGAATCGAGGAATTACCCGAAAGATGGGAGAAAGTCGTCGCTAACGACGGGCAATACTTTCAATAAGTTAGTTATACGTTATGTTGTTGTAATTAGGTTATAAATATTGAATAAAAACCGCACGAATTAACACCTAGACCTAATATATTTGATTCGAACGTATATTTGAAAGGTTGATTCATAAAGATTTTTGTGAAGAAACAATTGGAAAATATTAAAAACTTGTTTCCAAAGTCATGAGTCTTCAACTCAAACTGTACGAAAAATGGATAATTCAGTATTCCTGACCGCGTGTATTAGATATAAAATGTTGAGTTTGATCAAACCCCATGCAAAGCAAACAAACAAGCTTAAACACATCCGCAGATTCTTCCTTAAACCATCACCATGTCCGCCTATCGTATACAAATTCCCCGTAGTGCATCGGTTTTTATGCGAAAGGCGTTCGAAGCCTGTCAGTGCATTAACTTGAGTGCCTAACTTTAAGCAAGTGCTTAATAAGCATTAAATAGCTAATAATAAATAATTAACAAAATCCTTAGTAGTTCTTCCAGAAATATATCTATTGTCACGGATGGCTTCGGTTTAATGACTTATTCTTAACTGTGCAATAATTTCAAAAAGGTGTTCTAGCATTGAAAATAAAGCGGCCTTGAGAACAATAAAGCTTAATAAACGTAAACGTCGACCAAAAAAGCGTTTTTAATTTTGTGTCAATTTTTCATATTGCGGACTTCAACATACCTCCAGCACCTTTTATTATACACTTGTTCACGTAAAACCAAACATAGCTGGTTCAGTAAATAGTGGAATCATAAAAGGGTAATGTGCCGGTGGTGCGTGTTAAATTATTGAAACACTGCGTGGGCCGCTTAAAAATCATTATGCGTAAGGATGACACAATTGTAACCCAAAGCACCAACCAGGCCAGGCTGGCAGCTCCCCCTTTTGGCTCGGCCATCATCCGTGCGCACCGGCGAGAAGGTAAAACAATGACAGCGATTCCCCAACGAGCGTCCGCAACACAAGAATATACCATTATTGCATCCTTCCCTTAGCACACGCACACGCAAGTACATTCCATTAACACGCCGGTGGCGGGCCGGAACGGTGAGGGGCGGCAGACAGCGGCGGAGAGCGGTGCGTGCACCTGGTGACACGCGTGA
>NW_026454592.1:0-7297 GCF_943734635.1 Anopheles cruzii | reverse complement strand
CCGCGGTGTGAAGCGCCCCCGCACCCCCTGCGAAAGCCAATCTACCACAACCCAGTGCCCAACACAACCTTTTCTTCCGTTTCAGACACGAATGCGTTGTACAGAAACTTGCGATACTTCTAAGTCAGCTACTTAGGCCGTATATGATCCGTACCCACCAAACCTGTCCCGCACCAAAACCACCTGTGAATCCCCCTGTCCCAACACCCTGCTATCCACACATTCCATATCGCGTTTTCAAGATCAACCTCGCGGGGTTTTCTGGACCACGTGTACTTGAGTTAGGAAAAGCCAAGCCCTATTACTTAACCGTCACCGTAACCGGGTGGTGCAGCCGATAAGTAGCACACGGTCACTAGGGCCACGCGGTCCCATACACACACACAAACGTAGGTACCCCAAGTCACCACCGATCGAGGTTAGAGTTAGAGTAGTGGCAGGTTAGCCGGAAGCCACACGTCCGCCCGTGTCGCACTCGGAGTGGAATGTGCTCGAATTTGATGCCATATCAAATTGTCCCAACCCGAAACGCGTCAGATATGCCGGGTCACGGCGATTGTAACTGTCGGTGAACCTGGACGCAGGACTCTGATCCGGATTCCCCAGTAGGAGCCCACTTGTCTAGCATTCGCCGGTGACGCCGATGTAGTATTAGAGGACTAGCGAGATACGGTGTGTGTGAAGATATTTATTTGTAAAAAAGACATCCCTGTACAGTTCCAATCCACAATCCCCCCCCTGAATCCAGAATTCAACTCCTTCCTCCCGATCATTTCCTCATAAAGCGGCACAAAGTGTATAAAGAACGTCCAACAACTCAACACGCACAGCACACGGCGCCCAGTTACTAAGCAACAACACCTGTGTAACATATTCAAACATCCTTTTTGTACAAACGATCCTGCGAGTGCGAGTGAGTAGAGAAGTAGCGAAGCTAGAGCGAGACGGAGAGCGATGCGGGAGCCAGGGGAAAGGGGTAGAGCGAGACGAGCAGAAGGCGGAACGGGCTTGTCCTGCTTGTCTCGCTCGCTCCGTTCCTTTCTTGCTCCTGCCAATTTTGCCTGTACGATAGTTGGTTATAGCTATTAATTGGTAACTTAATAAATTATTGTATAGATGACATTTACGATACGGCGGTCTTGGCGTGCATTTTTGGTCGATTGCGATCGGGTCCGACCCGTCCAACAGGTGGCCACCGTTGGCCCCGGTTCTGGTTCCCGACTAACAAGCCGCGGGTGTGGGAGATTGGAATGGCGAAGGATTTGAGTAAACAAAAAACGCAGCCTCAGCAGCGCACCTGGGAACCTGACGATTCGGCCCCATGGCGTGGGTCTTCGGAACCCCACGGCTGGACACTGAGAGTAACGAATCCACTCCATCGTGTCGCCATCTTTCCGCTTGGCTGGGCTTTTGTGTGCGGCTCCCTGGCAACAGCGAATACCAGAAAAGGTCCGCTTGAAACCGGTGATCGAACGAAGCGGCAACAGCCGGAACGAACGGCGACGACGACGACGACGACGACGGTTTTTAGTTCACATTCCGACAGCCTTTCAAGGTCGCCCGTCGCATAGTTCTGCGCGCTCTCGGCACTTAAGAGCCCTCCCACAACTCGATCGCGGCTCGCTCGGTGTCCCTGTGGTTGTTGGCGATCAGCTGCTGGCGCTGCTGGTTGGACGGGTGTTGGTGACTCCCGCGGTTTCGCAACCGCGGAGCTAAGAGTCAGCGGCTCCGAGTTCGCTGATTGCTGCTCCGCCGCCACCTGGCCCCGGCGCCGGCCCGACCTGACCCGATCCGGCGTGGTGGTGGCGTAGGAAGGACGCCCGGCGGAGTTCCACCGTAAGCTTCCTCGTCTGAACGTGCGCTAGGACGAGACCAACCCCTTCCGTCCTGTCTGGACGACGCAACCGAGGTGGGATGGGGGGGGGGAGGTAATGCTGCCGTTACTGTGGGCAATGCGGCACTGGCGCGCGTACGATTAACTCCGGGTGTCAACTGACATCAACGCTGACGCTAATAACACAGATCCTCTGAGTCTCTGAGTCTCAGAGTCTACTCCACTCGTCGCCGTCGTCGCGCCATGCAGTACGCTGTGCCTTTACTGTGCCTTTCCTCCCATCGGTCACACCCGCACAGACCACCCCCTCCCTCTCGCAGCTTTGGTATGCTGATTGATTGAATTGGCGTTGTGCAATCGGCGGCCTCCCGCTCGTTCGCGGAGTCTTGCGCCGCCGTCACCAAAGCCGTCGCTGACCACATGCTGACATTGTGGCGTGGCGCAGGTGGCGAAAGATATTGTGTACAGCACGGGGCGGGGCGTTCGTTATTCGTAGACCGCCACACGGCGGGGACACGGTGCCATATCGCACCACAGCAGCGACCTGTGTACAGAACTGCGAACTAACCGACAACTTGAACTTGTACAGACACACTAAGGAAATGGTCCAAACTGACTGACAAACCTAACACCCCTCGTAACTGACCACGGAATCCCTGGAATGCGTTTCAGAATACAGGAAAAAGGTGCCACCACCGTATCGGTACCCGCCGGGGATCTGGAAGCTGGCGGCTTCCGGTTTGGCGACGACCGGAGCATCGCAGCGGCCCAAGAAGCCCGGCATCGTGAAGCTGTCCCCGACGGTTCCGGCCGCGTATCCGGTCGCGTACAAGAGGCCCAGTACCTCGTCCAAGTGGTTCCGGCCGCCATACACCCACAACACGCCTGCGGTTCGGAAGCCTCCGCCGCTACCGCCACCGGCACTCGCAGGTGCCGGTTACCTCGGCCGACTGAAGGCGGGTGGATTACCGTTTGGGACGAGACACTGACGTGCGATACGCGACCTACTAGAGGGACGAACGGTTGTACATACACGGACACAACGCGAGCGATGTGCTGAGCGATCGCCATTTTACCATTAGAGAGTTAGGCGTTACGGAAGTGCGGCGAGTGTAGCATACGGTTCCAGCTTTTACGGTTATTTAACGCATGGAAGTTAAGATGTAACTTCCCCCCATTGCTGGCTAGATGAATGGTACAAAATATACTGACATTACACCAAACTTTGTGTGTTTTTATTTTGGTCATCCGTGTTTCCGGGTTTATTCTCTAAAGAGTTTCGGTAAATTCCATAAAATTGTTACAACCTTCCGTCGGGTATGCCCAATAAAGCAAGTCTGTTTTGTACATTCCCAATAGCTTTCAATGAATCATGAGTGAGACGGATTCTATGTCGAATCGTACAAGATATGAGATGAGGATGAGTCCCGTTTCTTAGCCCTACATGGTTCTTAAAATGGCGGATTCATCTATAGATAATACTAAAAAACAAAAGTAAAGAGAGGTGGCATGGGAGCAAACTTTCCATGGCATCTAGCTTTCACGCAACGGTCGTCATCACTCTACCTAGAAGGCAGCTCTAGATCGCGCCACTAGTAGCGAGTAACCACTCTCTGGAGTACAGAAGGTTTAAAGTTCACACCGCCAGTTGCCATGGGTTGATGATGTGCTGCCACTATCGATGACAAGAAATGATTTTTCGTCTTTGATTTTCTTGACTCGAATAATTCTATTCATACAGAATGGTGAACCACTTCTTCATTAACACGCCTCAAATCCCCAAATAAATGTAGTCGCATTCATTACTTTTTACTTCCATTTATTTTTTATCTTCTCGCCAGCATAATCAATGCTTACGATCAGCGTTTTAAGCTAAAAATGCTTCATTGCGGTCATGACCATACATTTCGAGCTCGTGATAACGCAAGCGATGTGCAAGCTACTATTTGTACAGCTACACTCAATGAAAACAGAAAAACTTAACACACAATCTGAAGTAATTTAATCGCTTTCCTCCGGAAGTAGTAAGGTTTAGGCTAAAATAGCCAAATGAGGTAAGATCAGTAACGATTTTCAGTTCGGTTGAAAATTTGAACGTTATAGTTAGGCCAGCGGCCACCAGAGCGCTAGCTAACGGTAGGCTGCGTACTTTTCACGTACGTGAGCTGCGTTCTGACCCGTTAACAATATTGCGTGCAACGACAAAGTTGAGTGCGACAAAGAAGGATATAACGGTGGAACGGAATTTTGATAAATTTCGTTCCGGCGGAAGTTGAATCATACAGGAAAAGGACAACGCAATTTTTATTTCGTAATTGATTCTTGTTCATCAGCATGTATAATTAAAAAAACTTCCGGCCTAGCATGATAACCAGAAGAAATAATGGACTCAAGGTAGCAGAGTTCGCAAGGATAGGGCATCGGGAGTATGGAAGCAAGTGGCCACTGATACTGGAAAATGGGATGTCGGACGAAGAATTGAATCGTCCGTTAAATTGAACCTTTTCAATCCTTGGCACCAAACTCACGGAGATCGGAATGGTGCCTCGGACACGGAAGAGGACTTGCTACCCACTGGGAGATGCTAGCTCCCGAAAAATCTGCCAGGACTACACGTAGCGAAAATATTATATTACTATTAAAAAGAATTTTACATTTTATTTCGAACGTTTCGTTTTGAGCCTTTGCGTTACTGTGTGCTTTAAATATAAGCCTGGAAAAGGCAAGATTATTTATTTAACGTCAATATTTCAATTTCTGTCAATTTCAATGTCAATTTTGTCATGTCAATTTTTTTTACTGTCACTTGGATCGTTCGGACGTGCATCCGTTGCACTGTTTTAATTCTCAAATTTCTATGTGTCCTCGCGCCGTTCGTTGACGTTTTTTCGTTTTGTCCTGTTCGTGATTGCCAGGTGTATAACTGGAATCTTTTGTTTCTGCGGTCGCGTCGGTCGTGTGTGTTTTTTTCGCAAAATTGTTTTGGCGTCATTTCGTTCACTGAACTTTTGTCCCCGCTTGTGTTGGTCGATTTTTCGGTCAGCTGATCGCCATTGTCGCCGTCCGGGCACTCAACACCAACACTTCCCACTCACCGACGTCACTCATCACTTCCTCGACACCATCACTATCGCCATGACTGATACCACGGACATCACTACGACTAATACCTGTTCGGCGTGCCGGGGAACCCTTGGCGCGGACGATGTCGCGTACCATTGTGCCGGATTCTGCAACGACGCGTTTCACGGCAAGTGCCTGGGATTGCCGCAGACATGCCGCAAAGAGCTGTTCCGCAACCCGCAGCTTTTGTGGGTTTGCCCCAGCTGCTCGGTCATGTTGGAGGACGGCGCTATGCGGATAAAGAGTGTTGTTCTGCGTGGGTTGGACCCCATGTTTGATCGGTTGAAGAGCGACATTCTGGCTGAGTTCGATCGCCGGTTCTCTCGCCTGGTAGAGTCGTCTCGCTCTCCTGTCGCCGTCGCCGATCGCCGTACTGATGCCTTGCATGCCGGTGCGACAACCGACACCTCATACGCTGCCGTGACCAAGGAACGCACGTTGCCTGACCGCCGCCACGAAGCCACCGCGGCTTCACTTAAGCCTCCGCTTGTCGTCGGTACTGCGCCGAAGCAACTAATTAAGACTGTCCCTGCACCCCAACCCAGGCTGTGGCTCTTCATTTCGCGTCTGTCGACGGACACTACCGACGCGCAGGTTTCTGACATGGTGTGTCAGTGTGTTGGTGACACGGATGTTGTTATCAGGAGGCTGCTTGCGAGAGACCGTGACATCGCATCTGTCTCGTTTCTCTCTTTCAAGGTCGGCTTACCTCCGGCCTTGAGAGAAAAAGCACTCGATCCGGCGACGTGGCCGGCTGGTGTCAGCTTCCGTGAGTTTGTTAGCAAGCCCCGGCCCAACATACCTGCGTCCGGGTTGACGTCATCTCCCGTCCCGGATCAGATGTGTTTCACCAACCTGAGTTCCATGGCAAAATCGTTGACGCCGCCCCGTTTCTCTGCAATGGCACTACGTTTTGGCAACCGATCGTTCGGCTCGCCCACCAATCGGTGCAAAAGGCCCCGTCCGGACAGCGCCTCGAATAGTAACGACGATATAAATGTCTGACTGACCAACGAATGCAATGCACCACGCCGCCAGACTTGTGATGACTCTCGTGAGCGCCCGCAACTTAATATATATTATCAAAATGTCCGTGGTGTGCGTACCAAGCTCGACGCTCTCCGGTTATCGATCACGGAGAACGAGTACGACATTATTGCCCTCACTGAGACCTGGCTGGATCCGGCAATCCCTTCGTCTCTCTTCGCCTCTACTGACTATACTGTTTTCCGTTGCGATCGCAATTCCCTGACCAGTGATAAGCGTCGTGGCGGCGGCGTTCTTGTTGCCGTCGCCTCATCGATCATCGCTCGTGAATTACGCTCCCGCGCAACGTCACTGGAACAGCTCTGGCTCCAGATTCAGCACGCCGGTATGAAATGCATCTTTGGAGCTGTCTATCTACCACCTGTATTTTGCACATCGCCCACGGTGCTAGATGCTTTGAGTGCGACTATTGGCGACTTTCTGGAGCAGTCGAAGCTGGGTGATCGTCTGCTACTAGTTGGCGATTTCAATCAGCCGGTAGGTCCGCAGGGCTTCTGCAACCACCAATTTCGCGACCTTCTGAGTCTACATGGACTGGTGCAGAAAAACACGACACTGAATGCTCGCTCACGCATGCTGGATTTGGTCCTGGTCAACGAAGAACTTGATAATGAAACGCAGGTTGATGAGTCCCCAACAGCGCTTCTCCCATGCGACGTTCATCACCCGGCACTGCTAGTCAACATCCACCCGAACCTGAACAGCCCAGCGCAGGTCCCATCGCTGGCTTCAACCCGTGTGCCAAACAGGACTGGTCGGCTTAACTCTACTCTTGGACTCAACTTCAAACGTACCGATTTCGAGCAACTGCGAACCATGATCAACAACTTTGACATTACCACTTTATTAGTGGGAAACATCTCACTTGACGATGCAGTCCGCTGTTTTACCGACCACCTGACATCAGCCATTAGAACCTGCACCCCTTTGGCACGGCCACCGAGCACCCCTCCGTGGTCAAACACGCATCTGAAGCTCCTGAAGCGACTAAAGAGACTCGCGCTACGACACTTCAAGCAACAACGCTCCACAACGAATCACCAATCGCTACGCTATATTAGCGGTTTGTATCAATCGTACAACCGCTTTCTGTACCACAAGCACCTCCGGGGTGTGCAGTACAACTTGAGAAGGAAGCCAAAGACATTCTGGAGACACGTGAACAACTTGAGGAAATCCTCCCCAACGCCAACGACGATGTCCTTCAACGACGTCACTGTACACGGTCACCAAGAGGTGGCTGATTTATTTGCGACTCGTTTCTGTAGTGCATTCGGGCCAACGGTAACCGAT
>NW_026454591.1:0-7303 GCF_943734635.1 Anopheles cruzii | reverse complement strand
TCTTCTGAAACTCTACCGTTCCAGGATACGAGCAACGATATGATTAATAAATGGAATTGTTCATGCAAATTTACCCTTGCGAAGAGACGCAGCAGCGCCCTAGAGAGAGGCCTGTTTCGTGATTGATGAGTCTCTCCGGCCGTTGTGACAGTAATTTATGAATGTTTCGCACAAGTCCCCTACGAGCTCTCCTAACTTCCTAGGCTAGGCTACTACAATTATTCTGCCATCCAGTTCACGTACGAGCTTGTCGTGCCATTTGTACCAGGCATGTGCGTGACGCAAAATGCTTCTTACAAATTGATAACATTCAGTGCGTAACTCTACCTCCGTAAACCGTTTAAGTGATAGTCGAAGTACATTACTGGCGGGTATCTAGGACTTAAAAATTCTTCGGAGACCCATATTCACACATACCGTGACTGATGGGAAAAAATGGCGACTGCTACTGGCAAACTTCTAACTCCTCTCTCCGTAGATGTTGGCATGTAGTCATTCAAGTTTTGCTGGTCTGTTTGAATTACCTAAACACGTTCCTTCCTCAGGCTACAAATAAACATACGACATTCAAAACTGGGAATCGCGTTCCTCTCTTCGTCGACGTGTCTAGCGTGTAATGTTCCGCACATGTAAAAGAACGCGGGAAGACAACGATAAACGTCTCCAGCACGTTTTTGTGCCGAACAAAATGTCTATACCTCTCGCCCGTTCGGTAGGGCGTCTAACAAAAAAGGCGTGATATCTTCACCACTTGAAGCACATTGGTCCTGTCATGTGTCCTTACCGTTCTCATGGAACCTAGTTCCTGTGATCTTTGCTTGGTACATCGGGCAACCCAAACCGATTGTTCCATTCCGTTCCGTTACTCAATTCCTTGGATAGCAACCCGTACTATGTGAGTGTGTTGCGACAATTGCGCTGGTATGTAGCGTATTTTATTGATGATTTTGTTACGCCAGAGGAAAATCAATTTAAAATGCCAACCTCACATAAGCGGGAGCATCTTTCTCTGGAGGAGCAACAGAGACAAACTAAGAGAACCGGAATCCAAAAACTACGATACATAGTAAAAGAAATGTCGTCCATTTCGGCGTTTTGTGAGGAAGCTGGTTGAATTCTGAAGATGCGTATATCAAGAAAATGTATGTTAAGCCACTGTTGTTCTAGTACTATTTTTGGCGTCTTTTGGAGCCTTTAAAGCAGCAGTAAATGGGGCATGGAAATTGAGCAATGTTTCTTGGGTGTTTTTTTTCTCCTTTTTTCAATCATTGGACTGAAATTTCAATCATCGGCAACTCATCGGTCGGATTAGACTCTGAGCATAAGCAGCGCCAGCATCAAGTGATCACAAAAAAGGAACGGAAGGAAAACCTGCGCTTCGCGAAAGCTTCAACGATTAGAATGGCGGTTCCGAGCTTTGCGTATATAAATAATAAACTACCCAGTATTACACTGTCGTCATTTTGCCACCAGTCGTCACATTTTCCCTGAATCCCCAATATTGGCTGCCATTGTGGAACCTGCAATCTCAGGAAAGACACGATTTACTTCCTTTTTTGCACTTTCCTCTTGAGCCAATGGAAATCGAAAATGGGGTCTTTGGGACATCGTTGAACCTTACATACGCGCACAGTGTGTTCGAGAAGCAAACAAGTGGCGCTCCCTGACCAGGAACGTAGGTCCTGAAGGTCGGCGCAGATTCAGCAAATACCTCACATCCTTCGAACCGATTACCGGTACCGTGATCCTCCTCACGAGGCGGTATGCCATCCCGACCCCGAAATACCATTAGCGGAAGGGAAATCACTTCAAGCACCTTGCTGGTGCTCAAAAGTTAGGGAGGGAGTTGAGTAAAATAAACTTCAAATGAACTTTGCAAACATTCCATCTTTTATGGTCGTTCGTTGCACGGTTGACAGATTGTGGTGATTGCTTGCCATTGTGACGTGTTTTACTTGCTGGAAGTAGTAGGAAGGAAGTCGCTGCACGCTACGAGAGAAACATGCGTACGGATTTTTCGTGCCATGCTACCGAAAATGTCCACAAAGAGGACGACGATTTTCCTTGCCTTATTGTGATTCAGGTATAAAGTTTTCTAATAGAAAGAACCCTATTTACCCGAATCTCTTGGTCAGAGTGTGCTGAAGGAATCAGGATCTACTGCATCCCCACACTAGAGAACGAGGATTGTCCAGGTTTGACCCAGATTCTGGTTTGCAAAGTTACATTATACGTGATTAAAAATATTGTTAACGAGCGTCCATTTTGTGGATGGACAGTGTAATGAAAATGAATTGCTCGTTATTGTCGCGTTATGAGCAGTACTCAGCCTACTTCAGCAGCCGGAGTGTAAAAGGTCGATTAGCACTTTATTTAGCAAACTTGTAATATGGAAAGCAACAAATAAACCGACCTATTGGACTTGAACTTATTAGATCAGTCCGAAAGTAATCCCATTCGTGTCTTTACTCGTTTTAAATCTTTAGTCATTTGAAAATTGCTTTGAAAGTAAGCAATTGAAAATTAATAGTTAAAAAGATTAAAGAATATTTTCAATTTGGAGTGATGTACTTTCGATTAAGTAAAAATGGAAGACCGCATATAACAACCATAATCTATTGTTTATTAAAATTGTTTTAAAATCGTTATCAAATTTACTTTAAAACGTGATTTTAGATTTTGAGAAGACTTAAAATCTCCAAATAAGAATTGAAAAACATTGGAGATTATATTTAATTTCAGTAGTGTTAAAAATGTTGTTAATACAACTTAAAAAATTGCTAAATATTGCCGGAATTTCGATATCTTTTTTATCGTAGGATAATTACGAGATTATGAAGATATATTCAAATAAGTCATAAAATAAAATAAATCTTATGAATTGACCTAACTTGTTTGCTTGTCACATGTAAATGTAACGCACTTTACAAAAGCTAGAAAACGTTACCTATTGCGCTACCTTTGAAGGCGAAGATACATTTTAAAATAAGATTGTATTCCATTCCATTTCCATTTCCAATTGCTTTTTCTATGCGCAGGAATCATCACAATCGTTCGTTTGCGGAATGAATTTGAACTAAATGGGTGGTGCTGTTAAAAGTTACATCAAAGAAGTACAAATTTGTTCTCGGCGGACGAGCGCGCCCCAGTGCGAGTCACGTACTCTCGGCGAAGGATTTTATGGGCTCATAAAAATGTTAGTGATATTATCGTGGCGGGTGCCAAATACTTTGCTATTCAAATTTATTTCGTGTGGGGTGGGATTTGTAGCGTCGGCACGATTTCCTTAGCTGCGGATTTTTCCACCGGCCCAAGATTCAGTTTTTGGGCTCAAGATTTCCACAATTAACCTGATTTGTGCAGGATTGGAATAAATTTTCAATGAGGCCTCCATAAAACCTGTGGTACCCTTCCGCATGACTGCACGACTGGCACTCAACTTAAGCGATTCTTTGATATCTTCTTGAACCTCAGCGTCTAAGCGTGTGCCCTTTTTCTTCCATTTCGTTCCAGGTGAGACGATGAGAGCGAGCGAGCTGGTCCTGGAGACAGAAGTCAGCATCATGCGTACGCCGCATGATATTTGGTTACCCTCCCGTTATGTTTGCCCACCGACAAAGACAATCTTCTTATCAGCGAAACAACAAAGTGAATCTGGAATCAGTGGCGTCTTTATCACGTGGCCCACTCTCTAGCCCACGAAGTTGGTGAGTTATTCGCCTTTACTTCGAAAATAAAGCCTCACTTGCATGGCCGGTATAAGTTCGTCGGTCGACTATGAGCAGCTCGTAAACTCAGCCACCCTAGGCTCCACTCGGACCGAAGCAAGACCCTAAGCCGGGTTTGTCCTATCGATCTTACGCAAGCTTAGCAGAGAAACAAATTTATTCAAATTGCGTGGAAAATTCTCCTGTCAGGCCATGGCAGTAGCCTCAGACATCAGACCTTACCGTCGTCGTTCTGGGTTAGGCCCAACTCTCGTTGCCGGCTGTTCGTTTGAAGCCCATGTTTCTAATTTCCATGTTGTTGTCTGTCTCTTCGTGTACGCACGGTGTTGGAAAGTAGATGGCCATGACTGTGGGGTCGTGGAAGAAGTAGTTTCCGGAAATCCAATTCTCGGAGCCGGAGAGTTGCGTGGTTTGATACAGCTTTTCCACTGAATTATGTTTGCCGGCTGAAGAAAGTATGGGCGGCCAGAAAGGCCAGCATCCGATTTGTCGCTGGTTCCGCATCACTGATCTTGTGGTGCCTGCTCGGGAGTTTTGCAACGCAAAGTAAGCCCGCGGCAGGAAGAAGATGACAGATTTTTTTCCTTTTTAACTTTATTAAGATATTCAAATCAGCTCTCCGACATCCCCAAGTGTCTTTCGTACCGTATTTCTAATCTACGAAGGAAAAGCACTCTTTTAGGACGGACTCGCAAGGAATGTGGCTCATGCTGCGTTGGGACAGATAAGAACAAATAAGAGTGGCTGTCGAGAGAATGAACCTAAAGCCGAGATGTCTAAATGCGTGCTGGTCATGGATTCATTTTGTTTAGTTTTGCTGGGCTAACCTAAATTGGCAACAATGCTGTAGATGTTTTGGGCACATGCTACAGACTGCCCTGTGGAGCGTTAGATGTCGGGAAGCTGCTGCCTGTAGTCGGAAGTCGAGGAGTGTAATGAATTACGACACAGCTGAATATACAACAGCAGTAGCCGACCCGAATATTGCTCCAAATACTGCTCTGTCCAGGGAGTACCGTAAAAGGAGGCAATTCGTAGAGTAAAATTCTTCAGCGCTCTAAATGGGGGACATAAACCGAGTCAACAACTCGGCATGCAAAATTCCGTTCGGAAGTAGCCCATGAAGACATACTGGGCTGGGCTGTGCAATTGTAGGAAGTCTAATTTCCAGGCACGCACTACATTATTGTACACATCACGGTGCAGCATAACTCGTGATAGTTTTTGTGCTTTTATTACCAAGTTACCAAATTGACCAATTACTCACACAAAGTTCCTGACTCCGTAGTGCCCTTCTCCAAGAACTCTCGTTGAATACCCTTCTGCAAACGTAGATCACCAGAGTGTAGTAAAACCTGGTTTCAGAGTAAATGCAGGATTAAGCCGGACTTTCTAATGCTCGCTTAGTGGTACCTAAAGTATGATAAGTCAATGTTAGCCAAAGGATTAGCAGCGAAAGCTCACTGCTTCAACGACAGACGTGGATGAGGGAACACCCGGCCGACAGCATCCTGGGACATGCTGGGTGTCCTGAAATGGTTTAAAATTTTGAAGCCTAACAACCCTCACCGTACCATAGAATTTTGGCGCGGGGCTAACAATCCCGCCCGTAAAAAATTAAATGTTAGAGAGAGCACCAGAGATTAACATTGTCTCTGGTGCAGGCCAAGACCGCTCAGCGGTTGTAGCGCCAAAAGAAGAAGAAGAAGAAGAAGAACCATGGAATTACTTGCGGCTGTTAAGGTCAGGTTAGAAGATACGGTAAGAGATGCATTCGATGACATACGACGAAGACTTCAAGGTGAAGCCTCGTTACTGACGACATCCCTTAACACTCGACACCAACCAGTAGGCATTTGGTGCTTTGAAGCGATTATTTGATTGGGCTTGTTTGATGTAGAAATGATGAAATTTGATGAAAATAAGATTAGTACCGAGACCTTTCGGGAAAAGCCCTCATGGAAGGACGAAGTTCGTTGAGCCTACCTAATACCTTGGAAGCAGTGATGCCGGATTGGACCATGCCTTCTAATTATGTTACAGTCAATTAGGGCCAGTGCGCTGCGAGTTTTTTGTTTGTGAATCCCGGTTCAGGAGGAGTTCCAGATAGGCTCCCACTGTCAAATGCTTCGACTCGCTTCAGTGGTGGTCTTTCACTTTGATTGGGAGCTGTCAATTCTCGTTGTCGCTGGCTGTTGCCGTGTTCATCTGCTTCTGCTCTACCCATCGGTTTTGTCGGAATGTTACCCGAATTGACGTTAAACTTGCTCTGCATCGCCCTCGGAGTTAGAGAAGTTTCGATTTATGTAGGACCTGCAAAAGCACAATGTACCGTTGTGTCATAGAGAAGCGTTAAATAATTACCGTCACAACTGTACGGATGGCCGTTGTCTTCGCCAAAGGCAACGAAATCTATCTTTTGGGTCATCTCTTTGGGTGCATTCTTCTTACTTCTCAATACCACCAGATGCCAACCGTGAGGCGATGGACAAATACATCTTAAATAGGCATTTCTTGCGAATAAACAGCTTTCAAAATATTAAATATCTACCCGGGGTCGAAGAAGTGAACTTGGAGTTTACCAGACACAGGTCATCCGTTTTTAGAGGGTACATTCAGCTACATTCAAAATTGGCTCCCAAGTGATGGAGAAACTGATTATTATTTCCGTGGATTTATCCCACCCGTGATGAGCCAATCTTTGGCCTCCATCTTTGCCCACGGTAATCGGTCGGTTTCGTTGTTGTGAAGCGTCTCGCCGACACCACTCTGCACACGTGCTCTTTAATCATCGCACAGAGGGGAGCATGCACACGCGCACTGCCGCCAGCGCTCCCGGTCGGCGCTGTCAGAGTAATTGAATGTATGATTAATCACTTCCCATTAAAGAATGCGGCTGTCAATCACTGACTTCAGGGCCCAATGGTAGGTTCACATGAGTAAACATGTGAACCGAAGATATGATGGTTGCTGGAGCGATTGTCTTGCTTTGGCAGACGTGGAAGATAAAATGGACGAGGTCTTGCTCCACTACCCACGTCAAAGGTTGACATCAAGACGATCGGGATTCTGTTATGGTGTTATGGTGACTTCAAGTATGCTGAAACGGGACTTCAAGCGAGAGATGTTCTTTGGAATTGGGAGCATGGAGGCGACTGTTGTGCATTTCTCGATTTGAGTTATGATTATCGTATGATAATCGCGGTCGCTACTTGTACTTATCCTGGCGATGCACAAACTGACAGTTCAATCGATTGCTGTCCGGCGGGAGCAGGCATCTGACAGATCAAGTGCAAGAAGACCATGTTGTTATAGCGGATTTGATTTTTTTAGTTACTCATAACGATGCAGATAATAGAACCCCTCCAAATTAAGGCACTCTCTTTCATGTGTTCGTCCACGTACGTTCGTAGTTTTGTCGTCACATATTTAATATTTTTATCATCAGCTAAGTTTCTTTAAGCTTAGAAGTAATCTTAAGCACGTTCGTGATTTTTGGTTACATTTTGGATCATCTTCAATATGAAAACCCTCGCATCGTGCGACGCGCGAGAGCACAGACCTTCTGGAAACTG